>NW_017975509.1:0-1992 GCF_001876935.1 Asparagus officinalis
TTGTAATCGATAAACGGTGTAACAGGTTTGAAAACAATGGAAAAGGCAACTTTTGACCCAAACAGTTATATCATAAATATAGAACATTATGGAGTAAGTATAGCACGTTATATTATAAGTATAGAATATTATATTGTAAGTATAGCACGTTAACTTGAAAGTATAGCACGTTATATCGAAAGTATAGCATATTATATTGTAAGTATAGTACGTTAACCTGAAAGTATAACACGTTATGGAGTAAGTATAACACGTTATGGAGTAAGTATAGCACGTTATATCGAAAGTATAGCATGTTATATCGAAAGTATAACACGTTATATTGTAAGTATAGCACGTTAACCTGAAAGTATAGAACGTTATGAAGTAAGTATAGCACGTTATGGAGTAAGTATAGCACGTTAACCTGAAAGTATAGCACGTTATGAAGTAAGTATAGCACGTTATTAAGTAAGTATAGCACGTTATATTGTAAGTATAGCACGTTAACCTGAAAGTATAACACGTTATATTGAAAGTATAACATGTTATATCGAAAGTATAACACGTTATATCGAAAGTATAGCATGTTATATTGTAAGTATAACACGTTAACCTGAAAGTATAGCACGTTATATCGAAAGTATAGCACATTATATTGTAAGTATAGCACGTTAACCTGAAAGTATAGCACGTTATGGAGTAAGCATAGCACGTTATACAGTCGGTATAGCACGTTATATTGAAAGTATAGTATGTTATATCGAAAGTATAGCACATTATGGAGTAAGTGTAGCATATTATGGAGTAAGTATAGCATGTTATGGAGTAAGTATAGCATGTTATATTGTAAGTATAGCATGTTAATCTGTAAGTATAGCATGTTATCCTATAAGTATAGCACGTTACCCTGTAAGTATAGCACGTTATCCTGTAAATATAGCACGTTACCCTATAAGTATAGCATATTACCCTGTAAGTATAGCATGTTAAATTGTAAGTATAGCACGTTAACATGTAAGTATAACACGTTAATATATAAGTATAACACGTTAACTTATAAGTATAGTACGTTAACCAGTAAGTATAACACGTTAACTAGTAAGTATAACACGTTAACCTGTAAGTACAGCACGTTACCCAGAAAGTATAGCACGTTAACCTATGTTTATACAGTTGATGCTTGTAAGCGATTTGGGATGTTATCTATGTTCAGTTGAGGCATTTTGTAAGATGCTTCACGTTCAACATGCTTTTACCGCGTAGAGATCAATTACGATTGCATTTAATTATATGATTAGCAATTTGAGATGTGATTTCCGTTGTGTTGAGAAAATGATAGACAAGTTATTTTTCAGGTGTCGCTGTGGCAATTTGTGAAACACTTCATGTCATCATGCTTTTGCCAACTTGAGTTTAATTAGGAATGCATTAGGTATATTGTCTCGCTGAGCGTAGCTGGAGATAGGCGACGACGGCAAGAGGCTGTCGTTTTTTAATTTAGGGCTGAGTTGAAAAGAGTAAGATAGGAGAGATGCTGATTTATATGGGGCCAAGGGGTATTTTAGGGATTATGTATAAATACAAGTGGTGAAAATGTAGTATTTTGGAGATTGGGTTTAAAGATAAATACAAAAAGTGAATTGGGCTTAAAGATACAAATAATAGTACTTGGGTTTAAAGACAAATGGGTCTAAAAGCAAAAACCCCTATTTCTTTTGCATGTCATGTTCTGACACCGAACAATAAAATACTTGAAAAATGCTACAAGAGTAGCATAAATACCCACTTAATAATGACATTTAAACTTCTCTTCATTATCAATTAAGAAAATTCCAAAAAAAATTTGACTCATTGGGGATGTTTGTTGGTGCCCAGACTTGATATTCTGTTTAAGAATCGTTAAACCCTTAGAGTTGTGTTGAATGATTGTCATTCTCATGAAAAGAATTAACAAGTTTGTTTCTTCTTGTGTTGTGTTTTTACTTGAAACACTGAGAGAAACTTATAAGC
>NW_017975510.1:0-524 GCF_001876935.1 Asparagus officinalis
CCACAGCAAACGGATTAGCTGAAGCCTTTAACAAGACTATCATCAAGTTTCTATCAAAACTCGTGAAGAATAACAAATGAGATTGGTATGATAAACTCGGCAAAGCCCTGTGGGCTTAACGCACCACAGTTCGCACGCCTACTGGCGCAACCCCGTATTTTTTGGTGTACGGGTGTGAAGCCGTCCTTCCGTTAGAAATACAAATTCCATCTCTTCGAATCGTTCTCACAACTCAGATGATGACCGAAGAACAACATCAGAAACATCTCGAAGAACTCGAAATGCTCGATGAGAAATGCTTGGAAGCTCAACAGCACATTGAGTTCTACCAAGTCAGAATTTCCCGAGCTTTTGACAAGAAGGTTCGACAACGGAGTTTTAAAGAAGGAGATTTAGTCTTAACTGAACGATGGCCTATGATCTTTAACTCCAAGAAGAAAGACAAATTTGAACCTAAATGGGAAGGGTCGTTCGTAGTAGAGACAGTCTACTCGAGTGGCGCATATCGCCTTATTACCAAGGAA
>NW_017975510.1:972-1991 GCF_001876935.1 Asparagus officinalis
AATATAAAATTCTTCCTCTTCAGTGTTGGGAGATAGAATATAAAATTCTTCCTCTTTCATTTTTGGGTTTGTCTTTACCCTAAACAAGACCTGGGGACAGAATATAAAATTCTTCCTCTCTAGCATCGCGTTTGTCTTTATCCTGAGAAGAGACACAATTCTCAACTTTAAATCCGCGCACTTCATGCACGGGGAATTTTATCTCGACTCCTAAATAGAGATAAGCCTACGCCTAACACGCATTGCCGGTTTAGTCTTTCACCGAGTGAAAAAGACACCAAAATCTAAGTCTGGGGACTTTTACCCCGAATCCTGAGTAGGGTGAGTCAGCGCCTAATATGTGCTGTCGGGTACCATATTCCCGTAAGAAATGATGAAGTCTATGTATTCAAAATCATAGCACCAAGTCTAGGAAAATTAACTCTCTTAGCACAACGTTACATGTGAAACGGGTTTTAATAATTCACATGCTAGCCCGATTCAAACGGTAATCGGTAAAAGCACATCAAACCTATTAAAGGCTGGGGGTTTGCCAAAAATCCTAAGTCAGCGCCTAATACGCATTGCTAGGTGCCATTTTCCTATAAGAAATGGTGAAGTCTATGTATTCAAAGTCATAGCATCAAGTCTAAGTGAATTAATACTCTTAGCACAATGTTATATGCGGAACGGACCAAAACAATCTGCATGCTAGCCTGATTCAAACGGTAATCGGTAAAGGCACATTAAACCCGTTGATGGCTGAGGGTTTGCCAAAATCCTATAAATATTATGGTTGATTATTCCAAACTGAATGGGACATCATAATAAAAGAAGTATAAAAAAAGAGAAATATCTTTTATTAATGAAAATTGAGTTTGCAGGTGCAAAAGTCATAGTCAATCTGCATGAAGCTTATTGCTAAGAACTTGTTTCTCTAGCTTCGACAACTCTTCCACATAAGCTTGCTTGAGCTCACCCTGCAACGTAGCCTTCATGGATTCTTCGTTAGCAGCTAACATCCTCGCAGCCTCTTCTTT
>NW_017975511.1:0-1990 GCF_001876935.1 Asparagus officinalis
AGAGCAAATACTTTCCATCATCACTGAACGACATAAGATCAGAAAATGAAACTACTCTTGAAATTTTGTGAAAGCAATAAAAAGAATTTAATATATAAGAACCAAATTAACTAGAACAAGCTAAATTACTATAAAACAAATTTAAACTAATAAATTCCACCGCAATCATATTGTATATATAGAGAGAGAGAGATCTAAACTTTGATGGATCCCTAGGCAACATCAAGGGATATAAACTTTGATGGACCATCCACTTAAGTTGACATAAGTTTTACTCTCTCTCTCTCTCTCTATATATATATATATATATATATTTTGTTGTGACTGATGCTTTGAGAAACCAAACCAACGAACGCCGAGAGAAAGACCAAACAAAACACAAACACCAAGGTTTTACGTGGTTCGGCAAATTGCCTACGTCCACGGGGCAAGAAGGGGGTGGGTTTTCACTAATAGAGAAGGAGAGTACAAATTGAGATTACAAATCGCTCAAACGAACCAACTAATCTCACCAACAAATCTCTCAATCTCTCAACCAATAACCCTAACAAATAGCTCAGAAAGATCTCTCTTTTTCTGTGCTCCAAAACCCCAAAACTCTCCTCACAAAACCCTCAAATCGTATTGGTATTTATACCAAAACAGAAACCCAAACAGACTGCAAATAGGAACCTGAACTTTCCAAAAAACCCGTCATAAGTCGACTTATCAGTCTGCATAAGTCGACTTGGCAGAGCGAAAAACAGCAACTGGAGAAGAGATCATAAGTCGACTTATCAGACCTGATAAGTCGACTTGGCAGAGCAAAAAACCAACAATCCAGAGCAGAACGTAAGTCGACTCATGCACCAACATAAGTCGACTTACCATAAGTCGACTTATGCCTGTGCATGAGTCGACTTATGACCAAAAATCTGCTTTTTCCAATTCTTCTCCACAATTCTCCACCTCGGCGAAGTTTTCCCAAAACTGAGCCGACACCAACCAAACAAATGCCTCACATGCTGAGACCCAAATGAGAGTGTGAACACTCACCCCAAATGTCGATGTCGCTCACCAAATCGGCTGCATCAAAATGACTGCCTACGTATCCTTTGCCCAAGGAATCAAGCCTTCACGTAGTTCACCCAAACGGCCTCCAAAGGCCCTCAATCAAATAGAAAAGTCTGCAACTCTTCTCCAATATCACCAAACGATCTGCAACTGATAGTATTCCCAATGACCCCAAATTGAGACAAATCAAACACCTCCACCTGAGGTAAACCAATGGCCATATCCAAACTATATCTACCAGCTGCAACTGAATCCAAAACCAATCCATCATCTGCATCCAAAACCAAATGATCTCCAACCTGTGTCACCTTAGCTGGAATCCCAAATGACGCAGTATGATCTGGAGTATGTGGAGTAATCTCCACCCAACGTGGAGTAGCATCACTCTCCACCTGCTGCGATACCTACTTGTTCAAAAATATCTAAGTGAGGATATAATATCAAAGGTCTGTAAAGATCAAAGGTTCACACAAGTAATATCTTATTTGAGCTAGACATGAAAGAAATATGAAATTAATTTAAAAAAATCACAGCTGATAGGGTCTGTATTCATGCGCATGCATCAAATAACTTAAGACAGTACCTATTCCACCTTTGTTTACCATCTGAAAAATCATAGCTGGTTTATGTAAAACTATTGTGAACTCTGAGAGATAACACAGAACTTTTCATCAGCTAAATTATTGTGAACTCTGAGAGATAACACAATTCAACCTGTAAAAATTCCAATTCTTCCAAAGCAAGTCATAATGATAATTCTAATTGTGCTGGTAATAGGTTAAGGTTAGATCCTCAATACTAATTGTCGATATTCAAACAGTCTACTTACAAAATAAATCAAATCAGAGATAAAGAGTACATCAAAAGATAGCCAGATTTCACTAATAAATGAGCATGAATGAAACCCTAGTAAGAGGAATAGATGTCTATGATCAAA
>NW_017975512.1:0-2533 GCF_001876935.1 Asparagus officinalis
GCTTCTGAATAAAATTATCAAAGCACTTATAATTAAGGGCTTATATCAAATTACATAATTTTTGGGTGTGGGGGCTAAAAATGTAAAGAGCAAAAACGCTTTCACATATGCAAATAGCAACTTAAGAAGGTCAATATAGTATGATTTATATAGAGGAAATAAATAGGAAAAAAAACAAAAACTAACTTCCTTGTTAGCCATATTTTTGCCTTTTCCTTTGAGTGTCTGAAGGCTAAATGGCACTTAAATACCCTATTGTTTCACCACTTTTACACTTAAATACCCTAATGCTTTAGTTGAGAGTTTACTAAGGTACGAGATGAAATGTTAAATAATGGAAAGGAAAGGTGGGGAATGGAAGTGAAAAGATAAAATGTTGTTTGGGAGTTTGGTAAAGGGAACAGAAGTAAATTTGTTTTACCTTGTTTAAGAGTTCTAATAAAGAGGAGGGAAGTGAAGTGAATATGTATAAAGTTAAATAAATACTCTTACATATTGGATGTGAGTATATCTTAGCCGTTGATTTTAATGTCATAAGGGTATAATTGTCTTATCGTATTGTAAAATTTTACATTGGCTTCCATTCCGTCCTCTACCCCCCAAATTGGAGGGGAGGAAAATGGAAGGAAATTTAACCTTTCATTTTATTCTCTAACCCCTCAAAAAAAAAAAAAAAAAACCCCTCCCAAACAAGGTGAAATTGAAATTTCACTTGAACTTTCATACATTAACCTCCATCCAAGCAAGGTGTAAGTTGTAAAAAATAACACTTTGATGCCCAAAGTTGTAAACAGTATCACTTTAATGTCCTAAGTTGTAAGAAAATGACACTCAAATACCCTATTGCTTCATCATCTTTACACTAAAATATTCTAATCGTAGAAAGTAGCACTTTAATATCCTACCCCCCTCCCTAAGTTATAAGAAAGTAACACTTTAATATTCGAAGTCGTAAGAAAGTAGCACTTTAATATATTTCTATAAATATTCCCATGACAATTAATAGAAGGTACTAATGTGCCAATTTGTTGTAAAGTATGATATTAAAGTGCTATAGGATATTAAGATGCTATTTTTTACAACTTAGGGTATTTAAGTGTAAAGATGGTGAAACATGTTAGTCTCGAGAGTGGAGACCCAAACCTGGAATCAAAATCAACAAAAACGTGAAAATTCAACGCCACAGGTGTGGTGCGTGCCACACCCAGGTGTGGCAGAATCTGTCTTTGTATTCTGAAGACAGGCACAGGTGTGGTGTGTACCACACCTGGGTGTGGCAGAATATGTTTTAGATTCCTAGTCTGTTTTGGATTGTGTTTTGATATAAATAGAAACACGTCCTTCTAGGGTTTAAGGAGAGGAAAGATAACAAAAAAAGGAGAGTTTTGACGACTCTTTGAGATCAGAAATCTTAGAGAGAGAGAGAGAGGTCTATTGCGAGCATTGTAATCTTCTTAAATTAATCAAAGTTTTCTGGTGTGGCTCTCGAGGACATATGCATGTTTTTCGAACGTCGTTAAATCTAGTGTTTTTCTCTTTTGCTTATTCTTTCCTACAGTTTTCTTTTATTTGCGGTGATTTCCTACTAACTAAACTCTTAGCACAAGATTCGGAAGGGCACGGGTTCGATTGATTATTTTGAATCCCTAAAAACTGGTATAAGAGCTTCGTTCAGAAGATTTGTGTGAGAGCCATAGCAGAAGAAAGAAAATCGAAGATTGAGAAGTTTGACGGATCAGACTTCACCTACTGGAATTCGTAGATGGACTATCTGTACCAGAAGGATCTTTTTTGTCTGTTGATGGGCAAGGCTAAGGGAAAGAAGGAGGAGGAATCAGACGAGGACTAGGAAATATTAGATAGGAAGGCTCTAGGGCAATTCCGGTTATCGCTCGCCAAATCAGTCACCCACAATATATTAAAGGAGAAGACGACGGTGGGGCTTATGGAAGCGCTCACAAAGATATACGAGCAACCGTCAGCCGCAAACAAGGTGCATCTCGTCAAAACGCTCTTCAACCTCAAGATGGTAGAAGGAGGCTCTAGGGCAATTCCGGTTATTGCTTGTTGGAAGGTGTGCAGTTCTTGCTGTTATATATAGCGACGTCTGGCGCATCACGTTCGTTGAATTTTTCAAATTGTAGCTCGGTCAAGGAAACGCTACCTTATTCAAAATTTACCGATTACTTGACTTGAAGCACTTGAATTCAAAGTCTGTGTTTCTTGAATGCTTAAAATTCAAGCTCGACTTTTCAAAGCTGTGCTGCTGTAAGATACATTGTTCAGTTTGATAGTTGATTTGTCCGGTCAAACTTTAGAAATTAACTAATTGAGTACTGCTGCAGCCTTCAGAGGTGCAGTTAGCTAGCCAAAAAAAAAAAAAAAAAGAATTATAATTAGAATAAATTTGTTACTTATTCCGATTGGATAGACCTTTAATGTTTTGGTTACAATTCGGAAGCTTGTTAGCTTTTATATATTTTCATATATGTAATAATTATCAACTCAATAAACTCATTCAAGCAGCTTAAGG
>NW_017975513.1:0-1989 GCF_001876935.1 Asparagus officinalis
TCAGTGAGGAGATCCGACGGAGAGAGACGGGTGAAGCTACAACCTCTTCAGTATTGCATACAGAGTCAAAAAGTAGAAATTAAACCAGAGGAAACGGACGAGGAAAATCAAACTTCAGAGGTAGATCAAATCGTAGGAGGTCCAAGTCAAGAAATCCAAGCAACAGCTCGAAGGCTATCGAGTGTTGGAATTGTGGAAAGACCGGGCATTACAAGAATCAGTGCAAGAGTGCACAGAAAGAGAAGGAGGCGAAGGCAGAGGTGAATGTCACCTCCACTTCAGAAGGAGACGACGCATTGATATGCTCTTTGGAGAGCAAGGAGGAATCTTGGGTGTTAGAATCAGGAGCGTCGTTCCACGTTACTTCTCAGAAAGAATTCTTCGAGAAGTATACCCCCGGAAATCTTGGATACGTATATCTTGGTGATGATCAACCATGTGCTATTGTGGGCAAAGGCGTGGTGAAAATTAAGTTGAACGGGTCAGTATGGGAGCTGAAGGATGTCAGGCATATTCCCGACCTGAGAAAGAATTTAATATCCGTAGGCCAGTTGGCTGGCGAAGGATACACCACAACCTTCCATGGAGATGATTGGAAGATCTCAAAGGACGCAATGACGATTGTCCGAGGCAAGAAGACTGGTACCCTGTATATGACAGCAGGTGCACGTTGTTCGATCTCAGTTGCAACTAGCAATGAGACCTCAAAGCTGTGGCACCAGAGACTCGGTCATATGAGTGAAAAGGGGATGAAAATCATGCACACAAAGGGGAAACTCCCAGGAAGTGGAGATGGATATGTGTGAAGAATGCATACTTGGAAAGCAGAAGAGAGTCAGCTTTCAGACAAGTGGCAGAACCCCCAGGAAAGAGAAGCTAGAGCTCGTTCACTCAGATGTTTGGGGACCAACAACCACCGCGTCCATTGGTGGAAAACACTACTTCGTGACTTTTATCGATGATCACTCTCGGAAAGTATGGGTCTACTTTTTAAGGCATAAGTCAGAAGTATTTGAGGTTTTCAGGAGATGGAAAGCTATGGTCGAGAATGAGACCGGTCTGAGAATAAAGAAGCTCAGGACCGACAATGGCGGTGAGTATGAAGACACCGGATTCAAGAAGTTCTGCTATGAGCACGGGATCAGAATGGAGAGAACCGTGCCCGGCACGCCTCAGCAAAATGGTGTAGCTGAGCGGATGAACCGAACGTTGACGGAGAGAGCCAGAAGCATTCGAGTACAATCAGGCCTACCGAAGCAGTTCTGGGCAGAAGCGGTCAACACAGCAGCTTACTTGATCAACCGAGGTCCATCGGTTCCATTGGAGCACAGAATACCAGAGGAGGTATGGTGCGGAAAGGAGGTAAAACTCTCACATCTAAAAGTTTTCGGTTGTGTAGCTTACGTGCATATTAGTGATCAAGGCAGGAATAAGCTTGATCCCAAGTCAAAGAAATGCACTTTCATCGGCTATGGTGAAGATGAGTTCGGCTACCGCATTTGGGACAACGAAAACAAGAAGGTGATCCGGAGCAGAGATGTGATATTCAACGAGAAGGTGATGTACAAGGACATGCACAAGACAGATGACTCAGAGAGCGAGTCAATATTTGTAGATGCAGATGATGTCCCGAGTAACCTCTCGGAAGAACCCAATGCAGAGGGTCCTCAGCCAGAAGAGCCTGTTGGACAAGATGGTGCGCAGGAGCCCGACGCACCAGCTCCGATTTTGAGAAGATCTTCTCGTCCTCCTGTACCCAACAGGAGATATATGAACTATCTATTGTTGACAGATGGTGGGGAGCCTGAAAGCTTTGATGAAGCTTGTCAGTGTGGAGATGCGAGCAAGTGGGAGCTTGCCATGAAAGATGAGATGAAGTCCCTCATCTCAAACTGGACGTGGGAACTAGCTGAGTTGCCTACGGGTAAGAAGGCACTCCACAACAAATGGGTGTACCGGATGAAAGAGGAGCAGGATGGTTCCAGAAGA
>NW_017975514.1:0-579 GCF_001876935.1 Asparagus officinalis
ACCGTCACTCATCACCGCCTCCATCTCCCCTCCACCACCATCACCCCTATCCACCTCATTTCCGCCTCGCCACTCAACCACCACAGCCACCAGCCCTCACCCCTAAACTTCGCCATTGCCCACCTCCAGCTCCTTGAGCTTTGTCCAGCCCAATATCTGACTGCCAAGCTCCTCTGTCGAGCTCCGACACCATCACCCCGAGCTCTGCTCACCTTCACTGCCGAGTTGCAGCGCCTCCTCAGTGAACCAATCATTCTTTCCCCTCTGCGTACAAACTTTGTTTAATTTTGAGATCTCATCGTGATTCTAATAGAGCTTGTACTGATTCATGAGGAAGAATCCATATTAGAAAATAATTTTTTCTAGTTCATGATTTTATCAGAATATAATTCTTATTAGATATTGTTGCTGACCTTGGATTGCAAATACAGGAAGCAGCAGAGGTTGTGCTAGCCCAACTGACCAAACTCCGAGCCGAAGCAAAAGAGATGAAAATCAAAAGAAAACAAGAGAAGGCTGTAATGAAGGCTGCAAAGATGGTGGTGAAGATGAAAAATTGAGCAGACGAAAGCTCGTCAA
>NW_017975515.1:0-1988 GCF_001876935.1 Asparagus officinalis
CTCTTATGGGTGCGTCAGCCTCTCTATTCCCAAGATCCACGTTTGCCTCCTGCAAATTATCTAAAAGAGAAAGAAGCATAGAGATAATTAGGGAATGCACAAATTCTGAATCATTCGACTCCTTTGTGTGCCATCTAAAAGACATGTTGTTAATGGTAGATGTACCTGGATTTATCGAACCAGGTCCTACATTGGTGGTTTCCCTAATGTCGGCAGCTTCTGCAGACCTTTCTACTTGGTGCGGTGAGTCGAGCTCACCAGAAGATGTAGAATCGTGAAAAACAGGATCAGGATTCATCTCGCTCTCCCCACGCTCTCCTATATAGAGATGGAAAAGCGTGAGTCAAAGTTCTGAATGATCAAGAGGCTGGTCTATAGGGTAGATGTTACCTCCATCACTAGCAGGATCGTCACCGGCCAAATCCATATCAGATGCTCGCGAAACTACACGCGGCCTGGAGGCTAATCTCTTTCGCCTAGCAGTAGGGACAATAATCGAAGGTCTCGCCTGGGGAGAAGGACGGAACTCTTCATCTTGGTCAGCTGTGGTCCCTGAAACATCAAACCATTGTCAGGCTTAATAATTCTGGAAGATAAAAGGAAAGAGTAAGAAACTGACCTTCAGAACAGTCCTCGTGATCTTCAAGATCTCCGCCTGAAGCTTCATCAGCAGAATGAAAGATCTTCTTTCCCTCTTCGTTAATCCGACGAGTCTTGTGTCGTGCCCTTTGTGATCGAGCATTTTCCCAAATCATACGAGAATCAGCCTGAGAAGCCTCCTCAGCCTCTAACTCTGCGATCGGCTTTACGGGGACAATTTTATTAGCTGCTAACAACCACTTGCAGCTTAAGAAAGTGAGGTTCAACTGCCGCTCAGAACTCGGGAGACTGAACTTAGCACCAGTACAGCCCGTCACGGTCCACAACCATGCACGAAGACCGTCCACCAAACCGCCGTGGGTCCGAAGCTGCTGACACGGATTCCCGACATAAAGCTGATCATAGCCAAACTGGCGAGCGAATCGGCAGGGTAGGTATGGCTCTATGAAACACTGATTCCTCACCCGGAAAGTCAGATAACCCGGCCTGATGTTCACCAGCCAGTTAAAACAGCCGACGTCTAAATGAGTTCGATACCCCCTCGGCTTTTCCTCATCAATCAGACACTCGCCGTATCGGCCGGAGAACTACGCATTTCTTTAACTAGATAGCGAGGTAACCGGCGAGAAGGGTCATCGGTCGAATCGGCATGGTCGCATGCCACAAGAATGATTTAAACTTGGTCCCTGTAGGAAAACCACTCTCAGGACTGCTAATGGTATAGGAATGAGCATCAACCTTCTTCAGTAGACTATTAACCCCTGAAGGAGTGAGTGGTGCCAGCTCACAAATAGCCTCGCCAGAATTGCTCTCTAGATTCCTGAACAAATAAGACGCAAACTGTTTCTGGCTCACATGGGATTTAGCCCTCTTCGCTAAAGGTTCAGACTGCACCAAAGCGATATGATAGTGACATGTGAGGTCCCATAAAGTCTCATAGCGGTCGGGCATGCGATCCTTCAGCTGACTTAATTCTTGGTTGGAGGGAAAATATTCCTGATATAGCATCTGTCCCATGGGCAAACCAGAAATCCTGTGCATCTCATGGAGGGCCAAGCCCAACTCCCCTTGCCGGGTCAGAAAAGTGTTCGAATCCGGGTTATAAAGCTCGCACAAAGCGAAGAAATGCTTCGCGCTAATAGGCAAACCATACATGGTGGCACGAATGGCTGCATACAGACCACAAGCGTACAACTCCTCGCTCCATCGGCTCAAGACGTACTTCGTCATGCGAGTCCACCAAAGCTTGTCCAAAGAATGGACCCAACCATAAAATCTGTGACATGTCGCAGGCATCTCCCGTCCTAAAGCAGCGAGGTGATTCTTCAAAGTAGAAGCAGAGGCAAGAAGCTCGTTACGCGGTGGTGCATCCAACCCCAATACTCCAG
>NW_017975516.1:0-1988 GCF_001876935.1 Asparagus officinalis
TTCAAGAGATGTCCACAATTCATCACAGGCAAAAGTCATAATTGTCACGAGAGTATCAAAAAGTTATTATAGACTAAAAAGTTATCGAATATAAAAAGGGGGTTTCCGAAGGGAAAAGGACGCGAGATGGGCCCTATCCTGGGCTATACGTGCAGCATTTTTAGCTTGGACCTCTGTGGCAGCCTTCGCTCTCAGTTCTTCAGCGGTGAGAGCAGCAGTGCCAGCTTCTGATCGCAAAGCCTGAAGAGTCTTTTCTATCTCAGGCTCCAAGTCAGTGCTCTGCAGCTCCTCTATGAGTTCCACTGAACGTCTGAACGAGTGAACCTTCCTGACACAGTGACCAGCCCAACTGCGATTGAGGCGTTCTAGCAAGTCCATCACATCAAAGAACGAATCCAGAAAATCTGAAAATGGAGCCCATCCTTGCTCCGCGATGAAGTGTGCCTGCTTCACCATGTTCTCTAGGAGATTGGTGAGGAAAGTTACACTCTCAAGGTCTGGGGTGTACATTTTACCACGAGGAACCATTGCAAGCGGTGTAATTAGAGGGGCGTTCTCTGGGAGAACTCCTTCTTCTTCATCATCAGATACAACAATAGGCTCAGCAGCAGAAGCCCCACCTGGCATATGAGCCAAAGCAAAGTTAATAAAATAGATGGAGGCAAACGCAGTAAGTCTAAACATGCGTCAGGATCAGCCTGAACGCAAGGAAGTTAAACCTGCATTCAACAGCTACGAACGCAGGACTTCTTCCTGAGTTCCAGATTAAGAGATTAATCCCTTCATCTTATCAATAAACACGGAAGCCTTCTTCCACATTCAAGATCAAAGAACACATGAACAGTCGTTCGTATCTAAGACAAACAATTTTTTTTATCAATAAACACAGGAACTTTTCCATGTGTTCAACAGGGAGAGTCCGACAATGGACACAAAAACTTCTCTTGTCATCCAAGATCAAAGAGATGAACAATTTTTGGTCAAGAAGCATACGAATTCTTCTCAAGATTGAAGAGACGAATTTTATTCGTCATCATCAACCAGAAGTCGTCTTCAGAATGTCAAGAAAACCCATTGGCAGAGAATGACTAAAACGAAGAAAATAGAAAGACTTACCTCGAAGACCAGGCGGGGGAGGCGTTGACGTCGGCTTGGAAGAAGACCCAAAAACCTCCTCTGGCGGTGGGGTCGGGTGCACCGTCTTGTCGTCATCACTCGAGCGAGACCTCTTGGGAGCCATGGCTGGAAGATGAAACGAAACAGCCGAACAGCTTTTTTAGAATTAACGAGAAGAAGCTCGTTCTTAATTTCAAGAAGGAAGCCTAAGCGATTAGGGTCCTTGACAAGTCCAATCAAGGCTATTTATATATATATAACTACTGTGGTTAGTATAGAGTTCCAAGAGTCCCGACGGGTGAGGTCTCTTCGTCATCATTACAGTCGCTTGGACTTCCGATTAGACGCAGGACAAATCCCTGCGTCCGTAAAGCTAGACTAAACGCAATGGTATGGAGAGGCGCTCTTAAATACGCAGCTCAATTCAAGAGCATAGATGCAGGGGGTACCCCTATTCCTAAAAACAGATGTTCGGAAAATATGCTACTTGAGATGGGTTTCATTTTCCACAAGAATTTGAACCCTACCGTCCTCAAAGTTGCTCCAATCGCAACACTTCTAACTTATCGACTCTCGTCAATAGAGCGATAGGTCCCCAAAGTTGTTCTGATCGTAACACTTCTACCTTATCGACTCTTGTCAATAGAGCGATAGGTCCTCAAAGTTGCTCCAATCGCAACACTTCTAACTTATCGACTCTCGTCAATAGAGCGATAGGTCCCCAAAGTTGCTCCGATCGCAACACTTCTAACTTATCGACTCTCGTCAATAGAGCGATAGGTCCCCAAAGTTGCTCCAAACATAACACTTCTACCTTATCGACTCTCGTCAATAGAGCGATAGGTCCTCAAAGTTGCTCCGATCGCAACACT
>NW_017975517.1:0-1988 GCF_001876935.1 Asparagus officinalis
TTATGTATCTTCATGGTATATTTGCAGTAGGCCTGATGGCCTGATTTTGATATCTTCATGATGTATTAACGTTAGGCCTAATTTTGATATTTTTGATATATTCATGGTATACTGTCATTAGGCCCGATTGTTGTAGCTTTTTGTATGTGCATGATATACTAGCTTTATGTATCTTAAGGAGAATGATTTTGGTATAATCATGGTATACTAGCTTTATGCAATACCAAATTGTAATACTTTTATAATCAGCTTTACATAATTTCAAGTTCATTTTATTTTAGTAAGGCAATTATTTATAAATTATCAGTAAGGGTGAAAGTGGTACTTTTAAAAAAAATAATGAGATTAATCTCTTTAGCCCTTCTTCATTTGCCAAACACAAAAGACTTAACCCCTTGTCTTAACTATCGAATCCAAACGGATTTAGAATATTTTAACCCTTCACAATGGATTAACTAAGTTAACCATTATCCTTACTCCTCTCTTAACCACTTGCCAAACGCAGCCTAAAGTTAAATACTAGAAAAGTCCTAATCCTAATAAAAAAAATCCTAAACCAATAATCCCCTCTAAATGCTCTCAGTTATGCAAAGACGAGAATTCTCTCTCGAAAATTTTGATGTGATACTCACGTGCTAATTATAACTTTTTATCCTTAATTGTTTGTTACCTTTATTCTTAAAACTATGGTAATCTATTTTAAACCTAACTCCGGTTCTATGTTAAAATAAGATTTCGAAATGTTAACTATAAATTTAACAAATAGTAAATACAGCATGTGAGTGTCCCATGAGAATTTCCGGAGAAATTATCATGTTCGCATAAAATGAGGGTATTAAAATGCTAATTTAAAAGACTTTTAGGTATATAAGTGCAAAGTAGGGGAAACTATAGGGTATTGGGTGACACTAGGGGCACACCACCAATCACAACCTCAACCACACTCCCTCTCTCATTTGCTACAGTGCACCGAGCCCCACATGGTATTTTAAAATTTTAAAATACCATGTGGGGCTCGGTGCACTGTAGCAAATGAGAGAGGGAGTGTGGTTGAGGTTGTGATTGGTGGTGTGCCCCTAGTGTCACCCAATACCCTATAGTTTCCCCTACTTTGCACTTATATACCTAAAAGTCTTTTAAATTAGCATTTTAATACCCTCATTTTATGCGAACATGATAATTTCTCCGGAAATTCTCATGGGACACTCACATGCTGTATTTACTATTTGTTAAATTTATAGTTAACATTTCGAAATCTTATTTTAACATAGAACCGGAGTTAGGTTTAAAATAGATTACCATAGTTTTAAGAATAAAGGTAACAAACAATTAAGGATAAAAAGTTATAATTAGCACGTGAGTATCACATCAAAATTTTCGAGAGAGAATTCTCGTCTTTGCATAACTGAGAGCATTTAGAGGGGATTATTGGTTTAGGATTTTTTTTATTAGGATTAGGACTTTTCTAGTATTTAACTTTAGGCTGCGTTTGGCAAGTGGTTAAGAGAGGAGTAAGGATAATGGTTAACTTAGTTAATCCATTGTGAAGGGTTAAAATATTCTAAATCCGTTTGGATTCGATAGTTAAGACAAGGGGTTAAGTCTTTTGTGTTTGGCAAATGAAGAAGGGCTAAAGAGATTAATCTCATTATTTTTTTTAAAAGTACCACTTTCACCCTTACTGATAATTTATAAATAATTGCCTTACTAAAATAAAATGAACTTGAAATTATGTAAAGCTGATTATAAAAGTATTACAATTTGGTATTGCATAAAGCTAGTATACCATGATTATACCAAAATCATTCTCCTTAAGATACATAAAGCTAGTATATCATGCACATACAAAAAGCTACAACAATCGGGCCTAATGACAGTATACCATGAATATATCAAAAATATCAAAATTAGGCCTAACGTTAATACATCATGAAGATATCAAAATCAGGCCATCAGGCCTACTGCAAATATACCATGAAGATACATAA
>NW_017975518.1:0-1987 GCF_001876935.1 Asparagus officinalis
AATTGTAATTGATTTTGAGAGAATACAAGTCAATTTTTCTTTCATTGTCTTTTTACTGCAAATTTCCAATAAACACTCATCTAAAAATTGCAAAAGCAATGTAGATTGTATTATTATTATTGAACGCCTCCTGTAAACAATGGAATCTCATTGTAGGTGGCATTATCAAAATACGACCAATCATCATAGCCGTAAATCCATCAAAAACAAAGCTTATCAAAGACTGATCAATCATCATAGCCGTAAATCCATAAAAAAAACAAGCAACCAAGCTCAGATAAACTAAAATTGAAACAACTAAGCTCACAAGTCATCAAAAACAAGCTCAAACATTAACCCAAGCTCAAATAACCAAGGCTGCAAACAAGTATGAAAATTGAAAACCTGGATTGCCTCAAGTAACCAACAGCAAAAACTCAAGTAACCAAGCATGCAAGCAAGCAGCCGCAAACATGCAAGGTGCACCCAGAGATACAAGCAACAAGCTCTAACCAAGTGCCATCCACAACACATAACATGTCCCTTACGAGAAATTATGGAAACTATGAAGATTGAGCTTAATCGAAGCTCACAAATCCATCAAAAACAATCAAGCTCAGCGACCAAGCTTAACTCAAGACTGAGTTTAACTCAAGCTCACAAATCCATCAAAAAAGCAGCTTATCAATATGAAATTAAATCTGAAACAAATTCGTCAAAGCTTGAACTTAACCCAAGCTCAAAAATCCATCAAAGGCAGAGTTTATCAAAGATTGACCAATCATCATAGCCGTAAATCCATCAAAAACAAGCAACCAAACTCAGACAAACTGAAACTAAAACAACCAAGCTCACAATCCATAAAAAACAAGCTCAAAAACAAGCTCAGTGATCAAATAATCAAGGCTACAAGCAAGTAGCCGCAAACAAAAACCGAGTCTCACCTGCAAGCAAACCATCAAAGTATGCAAACAATCTCATATAATCAGCAAGTGAGCAGCCACAAGTAAGCTCAGACCAGCAGTAAAAAATAAAACAAAACATGTCCACACATAAGCAAGTTGGACCCAAGAATACAAGTAGCTCAGATTGGACTTAAAACCCACAACAAACCAAGGCTGCAAGCAAGCTATATTACCAGCAAGTAACCAGTCTACAAACAAGCTCATATAACTAGCAAGTAAGCAGCCATAAGAAAGCTTAGACCAGTTGTAAAAAATGAAACAAAACCCTCTTGCTATCAAAGCAAGCAACTCATATAACCAAGACTGCAAGCAAGCAGACACAAACAAGCAAGATGAACCAAAGAATACAAGCAACAACACCCTAATGTAAGCTCAAACCAGCTGCAAAAATTTATCATAAAACCCTCCTGCTGCTTAATAGCAGCTCATATAACCAAGGCCACAAGCAAGCAGTCACAAACAAGCAAGCTGAACATATGCAAAAATTGTTAACGATGTCATCATAACCGCAAATCCATACGTGACCAATCATCATACTCCTTCAACCTAGAGCTATTGTATTTTTTTGTCCTATATAATGAAATATTGCAAAATCAGTTTACTCATAAGTAAATATTTAAAGTTCGCTCATTTATCAAAAATATTACATGTGTCCACCTATCAAAACAATCTGGATCCATGGTGATAATCTTAGTTTGTGGATCATAACCAGCTCCACTCATGTCCATGAAAGTGCACATATCAAAATATTTACCCTTCAAGCACTTGACATGGTTCATGACATTCTCCTTTGTGAACTCAATGTCACACTTCTTATTCACCTCCTCTGTAGTTTTTCGATATGCGAGCACCTTAAAGTTTTTGTCAACTTTGAGACCATCCTTTACCATCTGAGCAAGGAAGAGGATTAACACATCATCATTCTCTGCAGTGCATTTAGCATTAGGCACCCCCTTGTATTTTCTTTCTTGTTCAAGACTTTTGGTTGCATTTTTCTTTTAGCAATTGCCCGCTTCTTGCTTTTGCTTGGTGAGGTAGCTTCA
>NW_017975519.1:0-2391 GCF_001876935.1 Asparagus officinalis
TAATCAATTAAGTGATTAGCAAAAGAGAAATTGCATGAGAAAAGCATGAACTAAAAAGAGAAATAAGTTAACATCTTCCTTACAAACAATTTTATGTTTCTTTCATATATTGATGAATCTTCAATTGATATTTAGCAGTTCATACAATACAATAACTCTCTCTACCTACATGTTTTTCTATAAAAGTAATCTTAACTCTGTGACAAAATTACCTTCAATCCCCGAGTGAAATATCCCAAGTCCTGCCCAATAAACGTATGCAAACGGGATCAATGTAACAAAAAACTAACATAAAGTAACATATGCAAACAAAACAATGTAATATATGCAAACAGGAACAATGTAACAGAAAAAGTCCAAGACCATGGGAACAATATAATAATAGAAGAGAGTAAACAAAACAATGCCCTTTCACATATGCGAAAAACTATTTTTAAAAAAAATTCTTTGTGAGATCCACAACAAACTATCAAAACAATTGAACAATTAACAATATAATAATTACAAAATTTAATCTAGATGATATTGACTAAATCTCCTTATGCTCTCTTAGGGGGGGGGGAATCCTGAATCCATGTGATATCAACAAAACATCTTGTCTCCTTAAAGATTCTCTTAGGAAAAAAAGCACGTTACATATGATCTCACGCAACTGATGAAAGACGCTTCCAAATTTTGATTCAAGAAGTTTATAAAGCTAAGTCTCTTACGTGCAAATGAATAACTTCAACCATGTGACATTGTGCACTGTTGAAGAAAAATTATTGCTGAATATGGGTAATAAACATGATATATGACAATGATGACTATATAATTGGTATATCCATTTTAATTTACTTGATGAATCATGTGCTTGCTTTTGACGCACAAAATAAAAAACACATTTTTGCATATCATTCTTCAATGTCTCTGAGTATTCCTAATACTTTCTGAAATTAATTGGAAAACAAATATTGACAAATGAAACTTTCATAACAATATTTACATGAATAAGAATGAACAAGTGATAAAGAACTCAACAAGATATTATACATACCACGTGATTTGAGATTTAATACTACTTCTAAATCCTAAGCTCATGTATTGAATATTTTTACACAGCTACAATAATATGAGCAAAATTGCAGACAAGACACGAAGAGCTCACACCACTAGCCTCACTAATAAAGTAAAAGTAACAGTTTAGAAATTAAACAAAAGTAACATGGCTAAAATAGGAGGCGGCATTAAGTCTAATTCGTAATTATTTTTATTTATTTTTGCATAAAAATAGCAGGCACTTACCATCTAGATCAACTGGAACATCTCCCTCAAATTCTGCAAATAGAAATAGTAAATTAGGTATAATTAGCAACAAGAATAACCAGCATAAGTAATTACAAGCTGGAAACTCTCCAAAGTTAGGGTTGTTCTCTCTAATGTTTAATGTGCATAATAAGTTTAGTGCAAATTATCCAATGAAATACAATCAGGATACCCCAAATGTAAAAGGACAAAAAACAAAGATTTACTGACAAAAATAGCAACATAGTTACTAAATAAAATTGTTTTATATATCCAACAGTTGATAAACCAGATAATAAGTTATTATAAAAACATTCTAAGGACATCAAAATGCTTGCTATGAAGATAAAAACTCGGTTTAAGCTCACGAAACTTCTATATTCACATTAACCAGATATGAACAAAGACTATTACAAGATAATACGACGAAGGATTAAGCGATGGACGGAGCCCTAACAATGAAAGGGTTCATATAAAATCTTCATTTATTCAGGAACCACAACATACTGACAGAATTACCATCCACTTACACATAATAATATGTGAATTATTATTAGTCTAAGCTAATTTTAGATATTTTTTTATGTTGAATACCTCCTGTCACAAAATGACTTGATCCTATCACAAGCCTCTGCTAAGAGAGAACCCGGAGCTCCGAAGAATAGCCTGACCCAATTCTTCAGGCCAATTACAGTACCTAAGAAAAACAGAGAGTTTAAATTAGAATCATAGAAACTATGAAGTTTTCTGGGGGAATTTGCGTTAAATGTTAAGGACAATCCATGAACATGACCTCGGCCCCAGTTTCTATCATGATGAATAATCTAACAGCGAGAAAAAAACATGAAACCAAATCTTTAATGATTTACAGAATCTCTTGAAATCTTTTAAGGTTTTTGAAATAAGACCAAAATAAAAAAAATGCCCAACTCTTATGCCAAGTATTGTATATACAATGTCGTTACTTAGGGGACGTGCTACTTTTTACTTTTAAGTTTCGTAGTAGTATTTTGATCACTTGATGCAAAAAAGGTACAAAATTATCTACATCTTTATATGCACATACATCATGCGGTGTCATCTGGCATCAATGTATACACAAAGACC
>NW_017975520.1:0-1986 GCF_001876935.1 Asparagus officinalis
TGACTCGGGCTTCGTTAGGGAAGAGCAGCATCCAGAGTGGCTTGCCAATATTGTCCCAGTTCTTAAGAATAACGGGAAGGTCAGGATCTGCATCGACTTTCGAGACCTCAACGCTGCTCGCCCAAAAGATGATTTTCCCCTTCCCATCACGGATGTTATCATCGACAATACGTGCGGGTTCGAGAGGATGTCTTTCATGGATGGTTTCTCTGGTTATAACCAAATAAAGATGCATCCAGATGATGAAAAGCATACCGCATTTAGAACGCCTCTCGGCGTCTTCTGCTACACAGTTATTCCCTTCGGCCTAAAGAACACAGGTGCCACGTATCAAAGAGCCATGTCGAAGATTTTTCAAGAGCATCTCCGGAAGACTGTCGAGTGCTACGTGGATGATTTGGTTGTGAAAAGTCGTGATAAGAAGGATCACATTAAAGACTTGAAGACCATGTTCGACTTGATGCGAGCCCATCAATTGAAGATGAATCCTACCAAGTCTTTCCTCGGAATGTCTAGTGGTAAATTCCTGGGATTCGTCGTCACCACCAAAGGTATTCACATCGATCCTGATAAGGTAAAGGCGATTAATGAATTGCAGCCTCCGAGAAACCTCAAGGAGCTCAGAGGATTGCAAGGGCGATTAGCTTATATTCGTCGGTTCATCTCGAACCTCTCAGGAAAATGCCAACCATTCTCCAAGCTCGCAAAGAAGGGCGTGTCTTTTGTATGGGATGACGCTTGTCAAAAGGCATTCGAGAGTATTAAAGAATATCTCTCGAAACCTCCTGTACTCGTCGCACCGAAATCGGGCAAACCGTTCTTGATTTATGTCAAGGCGACGAGCCACTCATTAAGTGCATTACTTGCACAAGATGATGATAACGGTCATGAGCAGGCGGTGTATTATTTAAGCCGAACCATGGTAGGCGCAGAATCTCGATATCCCATGATCGAGAGAGAATGCCTCGCTTTAGTGTTCGCTATTCAGAAGATGCGACATTATCTGGTTGGGCAGATCATTTATGTCATCTCTAAAGTTAATCCGGTTCGAGTATTCATGACTCAACCAGCTTCCATGAGCTGGCAATTAGCAAAATGGGCCTTACTCTTGTCCCAATACGACTTACATTTTAAACAACAGAAGTCAGTAAAAGGGCAGGCCATCTGTGATCTCCTGGCAGCTAATCCAACTACGGACACCGCCGAGATATATGACGACCTACCCGATGAAACCCACGAAGTCAACACAACTTCGCACCAACAAGTATGGCGTTTGTACTTCGATGGCGCTTCCCGAGCAGCTATTGTAGCAAGTGCTCCTGGAAGTTCTAAGATTTCTTCCGGAGTTGGAGTTGTCTTAGTTTCCCCAGGAAAGCACGTGATGCCTCGAGCTTACTCGTTGACGGAACCGTGCTCAAATAATGTAGCCAAATATAATGCATTACTCATAGGACTCAGTTTCGCCAAAGAACTGGGGGTGGAGTATTTCGAAGCCTTCGGCGATTCTCAACTAATAGTTAAACAAGTTCAAGGAGAGTACGAGGTTCGAAGCCAAGATTTAATACCATACCATAAGATGGCGGTGGAGATGACAGAATCATTCGAAGGATTCTTTATCGAACATATTCCACGGCTACAGAACACTTACGCAGACGCGTTAGCAGCATTAGCCGTATCACTGGCGCAGCCTCCTGAAACAGAACAGTTCGTTACGGTAAGGACCCACCAACTCCTAGTGCCGATCTATGATGAAGAGGACGAAGAAGAAGAGATTAAGGAAACACACTCAACCCAAATTGAGTTTGAACCCCGAGATTGGCGTTTGGGATCTTGCCAGAAGATGTGAAGGAAAGAGAGTCAATCAGACGAAGAGCACCAAGATTCTACTATAACATGGAGAATCGAACGTTGTACCATAGGGGGTACGATGGTTTGCTATTGCGTTGCTTATCGGCGAAAGAGGCTGAAGAAGTCCTTAGGGAGGCG
>NW_017975521.1:0-655 GCF_001876935.1 Asparagus officinalis
AGAATACCCCAGAATCGAACTCTGGTGTCTTTTTCTACGGAAAAAGACTAAACCGACAGCGCGTGTTAGACGCAGACTTATCCCTGCTTAGGATTCGGGATAAACTTCCTAGGATGAATCCTAGTGTCTTTTTCAATCGGTGAAAGACTAAACCGGCAACGCGTGTTAGGCGTTGACTTATCCCTACTTAGGATTCAGGATAAAATTCCCTGTACCCGTGAGGCACAGATTTTGAGAGTTGAAAAATGTGGTGTCTTCTCTTGGGGCAAAGACGAAACCGAAATGGGAGAGGAAGAATTTTATATTCTATCTCCCGACACTGAAGAAGAAGAATTTTATATTTTATCTTCAGCTGGAAAGGAGACTCGAGGTGGGATCTCCACCCCCAGAATCCGGAACGATGAAACTAGGAGTGGGACCTCCACTCCGAGAATCAAAAACTTCGGATAATCCTAACTGTCAGAAGGTTTGATTACCGAACTAAAGGTGAGTTTCTCGTTTATCGAGAGTGAATTATGGTTTTGACCCTAACTGTAAGAAGGTTTGGCCAAATAGGAGCTTGAGGTGACCCTAACTGTAGGAAGGTTTGATCACTTGATTTGAAAGTGGACCTCTCGTTCATTGGAGGAATCGAGAGGAGATTTTGACTGTGGTC
>NW_017975521.1:803-1986 GCF_001876935.1 Asparagus officinalis
TGCAGGGAGCAGTTTAACCTCTTGCACCTGTTGGAGGATGCAGGGAGCAGTTTAACCTCTTGCACCTGTTGGAGGATGCAGGGAGCAGTTTAACCTCTTGCACCTGTTGGAGGATTGAGAAACAGTTTATACTCGTATACTCTTTGGAGTTTTGCCGTTCTCAATTGGCTTACTCTAGCGTTATGACGCCGGCTTCAACCAAGGTCTGGATACTATTCTTTAAAGTAAAGCAGGGCTTGGTGGGATGAAGGATCCTCCTGTGGTATGCACAGTACTTCGGATCCATAGTATTGTCAGCTTCCTCCTGATTCGTGATCGGTGGCAGCTTGATCTTGTTATTTTTAAGGAGTGATTCGAAGATGGCTGGAACATCTTCGTCTTTGAAGGAGTACTCTTTTTGAGGCCTCTGATTCGAAGTCTTCTGCTGTCTCCGGGATTGCTGTTGCGACGTTTGATTAGCATCAACAGCCGCTGCTGGTGTCTTGCCCTTACCACGGGAGGTGAAGTTAGAATTCGGAGGCTTAGTTGTTGATTGACCCCTCTCGGCTTTCTTCCTTCGGAGGAATCGCTCGGCTTGTTCACCGCGCACCTTCAAGTCTTTCCAAGTGTCAGACGGTGCTGTTCCCATTGCTTCCAACACGTCCAGTGCAAGGTTGTTGTGGCAAGTCTGGAGAATGAACTCCTCAGTGATCGGGTCCCGACAATTCATCGCCTTATTCCGGAACCTTTTGACGAAGGTGTCGACTAACTCCCCGTCCTTCTGCTTCTCATCGAGCAATGATCCGATTCTCGGTGTCGTCGTCGAAGAAGTTGGTGAGGAACTTAGTCTCCATATCGTCCCAGCAATTCACGCTACCTGGCTTGAGGCGGCGATACCAATCGAAGGCGGCTCCGCGAAGAGTGCCAACGAAGGACCGTACCATCAGAGGTTCGTTACCAGAGATGGCACCCAGGTGCGATTTGAAGTAAATCAAATGCTGCGTGGGTGAACCCTTCCCATCAAACGGCGTGAAGTTAATCAGACTGAACTTCGCCGGATAGGGGATTGATTCCCATTCTCGTGGGTATGGACAAGGGATGCCTGTCCTCTTCGTTTCTTGAGCAGAAATCCACATATTGATTTTGCTCTCGAGATTTTTAATCTTCAGGTTTTCACCTGAGTCTTCATCAGTATTCTCATTAC
>NW_017975522.1:0-1986 GCF_001876935.1 Asparagus officinalis
TGCTAGCAACAACTAGCAACATCAAGCTGTCCTAACAACCTAACAACAATACATTAGATTATATAAATATATGTATTACAGTAAAATTTGAATCTGAACTACTTTGAGCTTGGGGATATTAAAGGAGAATAGGATTCGGATTTTTGACTGCTACTTGGTATCAGAATATTTTGACACCCTGATATGTACATTTTGGGGGGCCATCTCTCCATCCATTAATTGACCGATTTAGTCTTCGTTGATCCGAAAAATATTTAACATTATGTAGCTTTGAATTTGAATTTTTCAAGCTTGTATCCTGTCATGTAACTGCTTTAGCACAGAAATATTGAATAACTGAAAAAGCATGCATTTGTAATCTAAGAAGGAAAAAGGCTGACAGGACTTGAGCAGTGAATAGAGCACAGCAGCTTCTGGATGTTAAAGCAAAAGGGAGGGAGGGAGAATAATCTCACTGAGATTTTGTGTGATGCCTTGTTCTCTTCTTTTGTTGAGGATGCATGATGCATGCAGGTAAAAATTTTGTTGCCCGAATCTCTTTACAGTCCTAGCTTCAGCCTTAAACCAAGCTCTCTTCTTTTGACCAGGACTCTCTATGACCAGCTTCCTATTTTTGATCAAACATCAAACTATCAGATTTTGGTAGGTATGAAATGTAACGAGAATAGTAAGTTAATGTGTTATGAGCAGGAAACAGGACTGAAACAGTACAACATGAGGATAAATCAACATCAAGTTAAAAAAATGACCATGAAGATGAAATGTGCAAGTGACATGCGAGAGGCAAACACTGTTGCAGATGCACTATCTAAACTGGGTCATGTTCTTCCTCAAATCCATTTGTTCTTTGTAATTAATGATACAAATTTGATATTGTTGTTTCTAGTTTTCTTGATGTAATCTGTTTTTGAGAGACTTTATGTACTTGGGTATGCAAGAGGAAGTTTGTAAATTAACGCTTTTAGCACTCAAGGGGAAATGGAAAAATAGACTTTTATGTTGATGTGAATGCGATCAACTTTTTTGTGGATGTTCAGATTTAGTGTAGGCTTGTATTTGATAGAGAATGTATTATTTTTGGCGATGCAAATTAGTGTCGATAAGCGTCAGTAAAAGTAACACTTTTGTCGACGCTATATTTCGTCGCTAAATGTAACACTTTTGCCGACGAGATATTTTGTCACCAAAAGTAATATCTTTTAGCGACGCAATCTTGCGTCGGCAAAAATACACTTTTAGCGACGCGGAATGTAGCGTCGCTAAAAATCTAATATTTGACGACACATGATTTGCGTTGGCAAAAGTATACTTTTAGCGACGCAGAATAGAGCGTCGCTAAAAGCTACACTTTTGCCGACGCAAATCATGCGTCGCCAAAGATTAGATTTTTAGCGACGCTCATTTCCGCGTCGCTAAAAGTGTATTTTTGCCGACGCATTACCCTTTGCCGACGTTATGTACGTCGCCAAAAGTGCAAGATTTCCCGACGTCTTTTCACATATGGAAAAAATCAGCATGTTTTTACCGACGCAAAATAATATGCGTCGCTAAAAGATGTACTTTTCCCAACGCATGTCGCGTCGCCAAAAGTATTATGCCACGAGACGTGATGTATGGGGGTACATGTTCTATATGTTTTTCTGTAGACTTGAATGCTGTGGCCTTTCTAGCTTCATGTGTTTTATTTATCCAAGTTCCAGAAGAAGGTTTACATCTCACCTTCACCTGTGTCAGAATACAAGGGGGTTTTTTCTTTGTTTGGTCATAAAACATATGCCTCCACAAGAACATGTTTGGCTGGAAAAGAGTTACGTATAAAGGGAAACACAATCTGATGAACAATAATGGTGAAAGAAGTTTATGAATCTGTTCATTACTTTCTCCACCTATTTTTACCATCCAATTACTGTAAAGATACATAAGAATTTTTACACCAAGCAGATGCTGGTATAATGATTTATAATGCTATCATATCCTGATTTTTTT
>NW_017975523.1:0-1985 GCF_001876935.1 Asparagus officinalis
TTATAGAGCTCACACAAAGCGAAGAAATGCTTCGCGCTAACAGGCAAACCATACATGGTGGCACGAACGACTGTATACAGACCATAAGCATGCAACTCCTCGCTCCATCGGCTCAAGACATACTTCATCATGCGAGTCCACCAAAGCTTGTCCAAAGAATTGACCCAACCATAAAATCTGTGACATGTCGCAGGCATCTCCCGTCCTAAAGCAGCGAGGCGATTCTTCAAAGTAGAAGCAGAGGCAAGAAGCTCGTTACGCGGCGGTGCATCCAACCCCAATACTCCAGGATGCAATCCAGTGATATGACTCCTGCTCGAACCAGGAGCTGCCTGATGAGTGATGTAGCCGCAGTGAACGCTCTCATGCTCCTCCGTCAAGCGCCACGACATCTCCCGTGTCACAGCCTGACGCCTGAGCTCAGTCAACGAACGATGCCGAGGAATCTTCGGCAAATATATGAAACCACTGCCAGTTTTATGAAGCCACTGCTCAGCATCAATAAACACTGCATCCGGATCTCTGGCAGAGTCGCCAAATAAAATGTCGGTCTTCCTGAGAGGCTGAATCGAACTGGCATCCTTCACGAGGGGCGCATCTGTAATCAACGGGCGAAGAGCTCGATGTCCACCTTCCTTCACCACTTGGGCAACCTCTGTCGACGTGCCCGAAGCAAACTGAGGAGTGACTGGGATAGGGGAAAAATCGTCGGAAGTCGAATAATACTCGCCACGACGCCCGTACACTGTGTGAGATGAGAACGCCCCAGAAGGATATTCCACTGGAAGCAAACATTTAAACATTTGTTAGTCTCAATTATAAAAGGAAGTTGAACTCATCCTACGAACGGGTAAGATAGAGTCACTGTCTTATAAAGGGTGAGACGATTTGGCCATATTATGCACTTATAAGGTAAGATATATCAAAAAAAATATCCCTGCCTTATAAAGCACAATGCAGCGTCAAAACGCCCCTTTATTGATTTTGAGATATGGTTTTGACCAAGCAAAACCCATCTTTAAAGCGTCGATCCCCACCAAGGAGAATCAAGGCTCTTCCCGATTGCCTCACCAAGGAGAACAAAATGGGGATAAAAAGGACCAATTTGCAAATTTCTAAGAAAAAATGGACTAATTTGTAAATTTCCAAAAAAATAGCTCACCATCATAAGAGGGAGGCGCGCCATCAGCTGACGAAGTAGAGGATTGACCTCTCGCAATACGAGACATAGAGACCTGCAAAATAAATTAAGGGATCAGATCCAGGAAAAAGTTCCTCTTTTTTGCAATTCTACCCCTCTGAAAGATGAGCTCGAGGCGCCAAATCCTAATCCTAACCCTCACATACGACCTCGCAAGTTCAGAAATTTAATTAAGCATGAAACATGCTAAAATTGTGGAGATTTACCTGAGGGAAAGCTCGAAGATCCGACAAAAATCAAATCTTGAAAGAGGCTCGAACCACGCACTCGAGGGGCCTGAGAGAAATTCTAAATATTGAAATTTTGAGGGATTTCTCGGTCAAAGATCAAAAGGAAGAACGAATTTAAGACAAATATGAAGATTTGAGGAAGAACGGATGCACAAGGGAAGAGAAATCCAAAAATAAGGGGGAGAGGGGGGCCGGCCCTATTGAGGAGAAAAAGACCCATTTTTATAATGTTGAACCAAGCCTAGTTGAACCGGACCAGACCAAGTTGAACCGGACCAGACCTGGTTTGAACCAGAATTCAAATTGAAGCTGGATCGAGCATCGAAACAACTTCAAATCGACCGAGGGTTCGGTCATTGGTTTATTCTTGCCTCTCCCACATATTCGGAAGGATCAGAAGATTTTTTGAACCGAATTACTGCCTTTTTTGGCTCATTATCAAGCCGGTTCAGCTCATTATCAGGCTAGTTCAGCTCATTCGGGTGCAGAAAATACTCCAATAAGGTATATGAGTATAAACTGTTCCCTATTTTTGGTTGAGAAGTTCCTGGAGA
>NW_017975524.1:0-1985 GCF_001876935.1 Asparagus officinalis
AGTTTGAAAGATGCAAGCTTGGCTCTGACTGCGGCTATCTTCTCCACATGCATGGCGCGAGCTTTATCCTCTGCCTCCTGTTGGACCCGCACCTCGAAAGAAACATTAGCAGCAGCATCCTCCTGAAGCAGCAGTGGAAGATTATGCCTCTCTCTGGTGAGATCTCCTTCCACCATCTCGCTCTGAATGCGCAGGCCTGTCAAGACTGATTCCCCCTCTGCATGCGGAATCATACCTAAAATGATCAAAGAAGCGACAGACTCCATGTCAGATTGCAATAGGTGGTGCCGAAGATCCAGATGATCAATAAGGGCCCCTTTGTCTTCTATGTCTTGCCTTCGGCACTCTTATTGCCACACGGCGCGACGGCGGACTGGAGCTAGGAATAGCTTCACTTTGGACTCCAAATCCGCATGTCGTAAATCCTCCAATTTCATTAAGAGCAGTTCCAGATCGATGAGTCTCATCGAGCAGCGTAGGGCGAGCCTAAAGTCGCCCTGGCAACGGAGACGGACCACACTATCTGAAAGAGACTGCTTCAGCTTCGCGAAAGTACCACGGCCCTGATCAATGAGCTAGATCACTCGTTTCACGGTGTTCTCTAACTCCTTTAGCTGGGTCAGAATGGAGTCCGAGGGTTTAGGCTCCGGATCACGGTTAGGCGTGAGGGCCGAAGAAGAGGCATCATCCCTTGTCCTCTTCACACTAGACTCCTTCGCTCGCGGTGCCATCCTGAACAAGAGGGAGACAATCAGCACAGTGTCCCCCTCTAACAAGAAAATAGGGCAATATATGACGTACGTGTCTGTCATCCAATGGTCCAGATTGGGCGGCGGAAAGGAAGATCGTCCATTACACCGCCTTCAATGAGAGGTGACGTGACAATGCTAGTCCAGCTGGCGAGCACTCGGGATCGCGACCAGACACGTGGTTACTCCCCAATTAGCTTTAATCTCACCCTCGACTATATTTTACTGTGACCAGAATCCGTCTATGGCTAAGATTCACCTGTGGCTTGAGTTCGCCTGTAGTTAGAATTCACCAACGGTTTGAACTCACCTGTGTTTAGAATCCGGCTGTAGCTTGAATTCGCCTATAGTTAAAGGCCCACCAGCAACGGGATCACAGAGAAAGATAAAAGCCGAAAGATAAGAGGCAACTGCGATTAGGAGGAGTACATGCACAAACACATTTGGGAAACCAAAAGAGCATAACATTCATCCAGTCTTAAGACAGTATGTTTGAACAAAGTTATGACTTCACAATCAAACAAGTTATAACACAACGTCAAAAGCAAAATGAAGCAAAACATCTTAACACGGTTTTAGACCTAAGAGCCTAGTCCAACAAACTAAAGGATGCAAGCTCTGCTTTAACCGCGACTACACTTCTCGTATGGTCCTCCTGGGCATTGTCTTCAGCCTCTTTCCGAGCCCGATCCTCGAAACTTAATTGGGTGACAGAGTCTTCCTGGCGTAGTGTTTGGAGGTTTCGAGTTGCCTCCTCAACAGTCTTGTGGACATTTACACTCTCAGATTGAAGCCCCCTCAGGGTTGTCTCCGCCTGCTCCAGCTCGACCCTCAGACGGGATACAGTGGAAGTGAAGTCGCCTATCCGCTCTTCTAGTGAGCGCTCTTGACCTACCCAAAAGGCGACATGGGATTCCAAATCTGCTATTTCCCTGGAGCAAACTTCCTACTCCCAGGCCTCCCGACGTTGAACGCGAGATAAGAAGGGCTCCACATCGGCTTTCGGACCCTCTCGTAGTAAGGTCTCCAGACGCGTCAGGCGTGACTCCAGAAAAAGGAGCCTCTGTACACAACGTGTGGCAAGCCGACATTCACCCAGCAGCTAGAGATCGGCCACATGATCAAGGAGGGACTGTTTGAAGTCATCGTAGGTCCCCATGCTAAGACTGACAAGGGAAATTACCTGCTTCGCAGCGTTCTCAAATTCCTCAGCGCGAGCCTGTATAGACAAGGAAT
>NW_017975525.1:0-1984 GCF_001876935.1 Asparagus officinalis
TTAATTGGTATTTAATCGGATTAGATTAGCATAAGACCCTAATCACCCCCCCTCTAGGGTCTAACAAGTTATACCTGACATCTCTCCTGAACTCGGTGGCTCTTCCTCAGTGGATTGGTCTTGAATGGGGTTAGCTTCGAATAACCTCCTGTTAATGTTTTTAGACATCTGCAAGTTGAATAAAACATACATTTAATTATTATTGTTATGCATAACAAAACTATCACATTACATCCTAAATATTATGCTCTTTTAACAATTATATGCTGTTACATCTTACACATTGACACTATACAACTTTAATGAGCAGACACATCTAAAATGCTACTGGGTGTCATACACATGATATGATTGCGTACATGTATCATGCTGTTTTTACTTCCTGTATCCATGACAAGCATCAGATGCATTTGGTGCATTGGAGATAGTATATTCCTGTAAAGTGGCTTTTGGCAAGGTTGGATATTGAAGTCCTCGTCTTTCGTAAGAACAAGGTAGCATTTGACAGCCATGTTCACATAATACATTTTGACAAAGAAGATGCATCGAATTCACATTAAACACACAAAAACATGCACATATACAGACACGCGGAAGAGGGTTTTTTTTTTTGGGTGGGGGTTTCAAATACTTAAAACTCTCACGCATATATTTCTACATATCCTGTAACTTGCAGCATAATGTAGATGTACCACAGGTATATGTCTCTGCAAGTAATTAAGAAGCTAAATCTGTGGCACAAGTTAATGATGAGATCAAAATTCAATTTTATTTGTGGATACATTAAGTTTTCTATTTCATTTACAGGTATCATTGGGTTTACATAAATATATTCTAACCTTACAAATTCATGCTAACAAACACAATGAACACACATTACATATAGTTTATTAGTGTCATAAACATGATACAGTTTTCAATTGCCTATCAATATGTATGGGTAGCAATTAAGGTTGGGGGTTACTGTTCATGGCATGTTGTGATGTCCAGATATTGGCTATAAATATCCGATCAATGTCTGTACACCTCTCTTGCTGAAGAGAATGCAATGTTGCTCTGAGATAATATAATTCTCTTTAATATCCTTATAATGTAGTTCAATTCTTTTTCCCCCTTTCAGTCAATGAAAAGATATCTATCGTTACCAAATGAGCAATACGTACATTTTTGTATCAGCCATCACTAGTGAAGATCCCTGTATCCTAGGTGGCCCATCCTAGACGGACATAGGCCCATCTAGGATGCATCACAAATAGATGAACTAGAACCGTCAAGAAATAGCCGTCTAGGATGTGGCATCCTAGATGCTTGGCCGTCTAGGATGGCACATCCTAGATGGGATTTTTTTAAATTTTCGTAAATTGGGCCACCATCACAAATGGCCCAGCCATCTAGGTTGGCATCCTAGCTAGCGTGGGAATTTTTGGTGAAAAATGAAAAGAGTGGTCTCTTTTCACTTTTCACCAAAGCCCACACCGGCTCCTCCAGCAATTCCCCTCATCCTCCGGCGTCATCATCACCCTCTCCTCACGTTCACCGTCGTCGTCGTCATCATCCTCTCTCATAGCTCTCCCTCTCCATGCACCGAACCCTAATTCTAAGACAAATCCCTCTCATTGTTTATTTTGAATATTTTATTTATATCTTAATCTATCCTAATCCTAATCATATCTTATCCTAATCCTATGTGAACCATATTTAGCTTAACAGTTTTAAAAAACTAATATTAATAAAATATATAAAACATAAAAATGATATTAGTTAGTTAAGATAAAGAAATTACAAGTACATAACATATTATAATACATGAAGTATTGCAAAAAAACCATAAAAAGTTTTAAAATTGCATAAAAGACCTTGAAAAGTTCAAAATTATAAAACTCATCCAAATGTCTCAAAACTTAAAATAAAAAAAATAAAATTAAAAAATTAACATCAGTTTGCAAAGAATTTAAAATTTACAGTTAACACCTCAATGTCTCAA
>NW_017975526.1:0-2412 GCF_001876935.1 Asparagus officinalis
AGCAACTGTGGAGTGTTTCAAATGTCATAATCTTGGACATTTTCAGTACGAATGCCCTAAGTGGAACAAGGAGGCTAATTATGCACAATTGAATGATGAAGAAGAGTTGCTGCTTATGGCATACATAGAAGAGAATGATGCAAAGAGGAATGATGCTTGGTTCCTTGATTCTGGTTGTTCTAACCACATGTGTGGTGATAAAGGTATGTTCTCCAATTTAGTTGATGGAATTAATCATTCTGTGAAGTGTGGGAATAATTCAAGAATGATTGTGGCTGGAAAGGGAAGTGTAAGGCTTGTGTTCAATGGCACTAGCTTTGTTATTAGGGATGTGTATTATGTTCCAGATTTGAGAAACAACCTACTTAGTGTTGGTCAGTTGCAAGAGAAGGGGTTGGCGATTCTAATAAAGAATGGGAAATGCAATGTATATCATCCAATGCGAGGTCTCATTGCTCACACTGAAATGAGCGCAAACAGAATGTTCATCCTACTCAATGAAGGTGTGTCTGCCACAACACAATTTTTCGAGGAATGTCTCCATACCAATGTTTCGGATCTCACCTACTTGTGGCACCAGAGGTACGGACATTTGAGTTTCAAAGGGTTGAAAACTCTACAAATGAAGAAGATGGTTCGTGGGCTTCCTCAACTTGAAGCATCGAAAGTCACTTGTACAGATTGTTTCAAAGGGAAGCAACACCGCAATGCAATTCCAAAAAACAGTGAGTGGAGGGCAAGCAAGTTCTTAGAGCTTATTCACGCTGATATTTGCGGTCCCATTGAGCCTATATTCAACAGTGGGAAGAGGTACACTTTGTGTTTCGTCGATGACTTCAACCGCAAGGCATGGGCGTACTTGTTGGTAGAAAAGTCAGAGGCTCTGGATTGCTTCAAGAAGTTCAAGCAAATGGTAGAAAAGAAAGCAGAAGAAGCTATCAAGTGCTTGAGGATAGACCGAGGTGGAGAATTCACTTCACACAACTTCAAGAGTTTCTGTGAAGAGCAAGGAATCAAGCGCCAACTTACCACCGCCTACACTCCTCACCAAAATGGGATAGCCGAGAGGAAGAACCGGACAGTGATGAACATGGTTCGATGCATGCTAGCTGCCAAGAAAGTACCAAGACCTTTCTGGACTGAAGCTGTTTTGTGGACATTCTATCTTCTCAACCGATGTCCTACACTTGCAGTGAAGAACAAGACTCCACAAGAAGCATGGAGTGGAGTGAAACCTTCAGTCAATCATTTCAGAGTTTGGGGTTGTGTTGCTTATGTCCATATTCCAGATGCTAAACGAGGTAAGTTAGATGACAAAAGCTTTCCTTGTATTTTGTTGGGAGTTAGTGATGAGTCCAAAGGATATAGATTACTTGATCCTAAGACTAAGAGAATTGTAGTAAGTAAGGATGTCGTATTTGAAGAAGAAAGAAGCTGGGATTGGGGAAAGAATTATGAAGAGCAAATAAGAGCTGAATTAGTATGGGGTGATGATGATTATAGTGATGATGAAAGTGAGGGAGAGGTTAGAGAAGTAGGAAACAATGAAGAAGGGTTTGATGTAGGTGATGGAGTAGACATGGAGTCTGATAGTGGTGGAGAAAATAATGAAGGGAATGAAGAGGGTAGTATAGTGAGAGTAGAGGCTCAAGGCAGGGAGAGAAGAGCTCCTATATGGATGGGGGATTATGTTAGTGGTGAAGGCTTAAGCACAGATGGAGAAGAAGAAGCTGCTTACATGATGCAAGCCTCACTGCTGCAAGACAATGAATCAGATGATCCAGTGCTGTTTGAAGATGCAGTGAGAGAAGAAAAATGGAGGCAAGCAATGGACAATGAGATCAATTCCATTGAGAAGAATAAAACTTGGATACTCACCGAGTTACCTAGTGGAGCTAAGAAAGTGGGAGTGAAGTGGATTTACAAGACCAAGAGGGATGAACAAGGGAAAGTGATCAAACACAAAGCTCGGTTAGTGGCTAAGGGGTACTCACAGAGGCAAGGGATCGATTACTCTGAGGTTTTTGCACCAGTAGCAAGGTTGGATACAGTGCGCACCATCATTGCTTTAGCAGCCCAAATGAAGTGGAAGATCTTCCAGTTGGATGTGAAATCAGCATTCCTTCATGGGGAATTGACTGAGAGAGTATTTGTTGAGCAGCCAAAGGGGTATGAAGTGAAGGGCAATGAGCATATGGTCTATCAACTACACAAGGCTTTGTATGGCCTAAAGCAAGCTCCTCGAGCCTGGTTCAGCCGGATTGAAGCCTATTTCGTCCGAGAAGGGTTTCAAAGGTGTCCAAGTGAACAAACTTTGTTCACCAAACGAAGTGGTGAAGGCAACATTGTCATTGTAAGTGTTTATGTTGATGACTTGATTTTCACTGGTGATAGTGTTTCATTGTTAAATGA
>NW_017975527.1:0-2879 GCF_001876935.1 Asparagus officinalis
CTTAAATACTATAACTTGACACGGTTGTGCACTTGTAACCTTTTTGGTACATGTTTATGCCGCATCATCCATCATCCAGTTGAATGAGACTGATGGAGAAATGACTATCAGAGGTGACAGTTAACTTGATAGGTCCGCTATGGTCTTAACTGTAGGAAGTTTGACCAAGTGGGAATTTGGGATGATCCTAACAGTTCAAAGTTTTAGTCGTCCATCTTGAAAGTGGATCTCTCGTTCTTAGGAGAAATCAAGAGGGGATTTTAGCTCTGGTCCTAATTGTAGGAAGGTATGACCGAGTGGGAGATGTAAGGAGCAGTTTAGCCTCGTGCACCAGTGGGAGGGAAGAAGGAACAGTTTAGCCTCATGCACCAGTGGGAGGGTTTTAATCATTTTTATCATGATTAAGAATGGATTATTCAGATGGTTAGTCTTCATCCAGAATAATCAGCTTATTCCGAGTTACCCTTAAGAATATCAAGTGTAGTATTCTTCAGGAACTTTCCGTTAAAGGTAAGGAACAATTTAGCCTCGTATAGCAGTTGGAGATAGCCGGGTTATCCTTAAGAATATTATGTGTAACATTTTTTAGGAACTTCCCGTCAAAGGTAGGGAACAGTTTAGCCTCGTATACCAATTGGAGGTTAGGAGAATAGTTTATACTCGTATACCAGTTGGAGTAAGGAGAAGCAGTTTATACTCGTATACTTGTCAGAGTAGGGAGAAGCAGTTTATACTCGTATACTTGTCAGAGTAAGAAGAAGCAGTTTATACTTGTATACTTGTCGGAGTAAGGAGAAGCTGGAAGAAGACTAAGAGTAGTAATTTTTTAGGAATTTTTTGGTGATAGGCATCAGGATCTGATCGCCATTCGGTTTGACGAGGCGATAAGCTCTATTTGAATAGACTATTTCTATTACAAATAGACCTTCCCATTTGGGTTGGAATTTACCTTTCTTCTTGGAGTTGAGGATCATGGGGTCGTCGAAGCTGTGTAGGACGCAGCTGTGTGCTGGCCCTTGCGCTTGACAATGATCTGTGTTTTAACTTCCTTGTCGAAAGCCTGTGGAGATTCGGCTGATAAGTAACTCTAAATGTGCTGCTTGCGAGCTTGCAAAGCGCGGCTTCTCATCGCTAACGGCGGCTATGCCACTCCTGCGAGACATTCGTTGATTTAAGGACTTTTTTAGTTCGTTGCGCATCCGGCCTATCACGAGTGTGATGCGTAGGGATGGGAATCATGAATTCTCGAGTTGTGGTGGTAGACACGGCTCGCAAGCTCGTATAGATAGCTAATGGAGTAAGGTGTGGTGCCATGGTTCGGCGTGTGAACCCGTGGTCCGGGCAATACGCCTATAAGGCTTTCACGGGTGCTAGCTTCTCATCCTATCGTCGGGCTTGGGCTATTGGAGGTCTAGGCTTGGTCAAGATCTTGATTGATGCGTCTTGTTGAAAGCGCTCGGCGCCATTTTCGTTCTGTGTGAGGAGTTGTTATAAGTGGCCATAGGATTGCTAAGGTTCTGTAGTTGCTAAATTTTGTCAGCGAAAAGTCGCGGGAGTGAAAAGGTCTAGAATTGAACTGAATTGTTGATAGGCTTGTTATCTGATGGGAATGATTGTTGGCCTTAGACACCGTGTAGTGGGTGAAGAGGGTGACGTGGAATGGTATGAATGAACCTTGATTCACAGTGCTGGTTTTGGACTTCTGCTAACGGGGACAGGTTTGCCAGCTGTGGGAGAACAGTAGTCCGGTTTATGCAACGAAGGTAATGAAGTGATGCACCGCTAATTTCGTTGATGGACTGGGATGGATATGCTGGCGGGTATGGGCCGCACGATGTGCCATTGCCTGGCTTGAGTTTCACAAACGTGCCATGGAAGTCGGTCTGTGCGGATGTAACATCTGTGGTGGTTTTGTGCATGCGTAATTAGCATGGATTTGAACGTGTGGGCAACTCTTGGGGCATAAGCGATAACCGTCGTTGACCATTTTGGGCCAATAGTAGCCGATCCTTCGTAAGCGGTCCCAGAGCTTGGGTCCGGGTTGGTGAAGCTCCGCAGGTACCATCATGGGCCTCTCGTAGGGTTTTCTGTGCTTCTATCGTTGAGAGACATCAAAGCAGCATGTCGTCGTACGATCTACAATACAATGCCTTTGTGGTTGCATCGTAGTAGAATCTTGGTACGCATCTGCGAACAGAATCCCGCTCCTTGATGTCTTTAGGTAGTATATCATACAAGACGTAGTCGATGATCGAAAAGTGTCAATCTCTCAATTTGGATTGGCCTCAAATTTGGTGAGTTGCATTCACCTCTAGAGCATACTTGGTGCGGCATAAACATGTACCAAAAAGGTTGCAAGTGCACAACCGTGTCAAGTTATAGTATTTAACGTATTGTATAGATAATAGATCGGCCGACGCAGGAAGGTGTTTTTGTATGGAGAAAATGTATGGAGATTCGCGGTTTCTTGATGGTGTGTGTGCAATGGCGATCAAATTAGGTCAAAGTAATGAGTGGATCGTGATTTGTGGAAGAGTATTGAGAGTTAGTCGACAAGTGGTGGTGTAAATCAGGTGCAGAGTACGTGTGAAGATGAGAGTGAGTATCGGTAGACAATTAAGGGTGGAGAAAAGGAAAAATGAATAAAATCAAGATTAAGCAAATAAAGAAATTCAAGACCATGAAGAAACAAAATTTCTAGAATAAAAAGAAAATGGCAAAGAAATTAAAGATGGGTCGGATTCGAATTTATAGCCGGGATATTTGGCTAATTGCTAACAATTGACCGCACTTGCTTAAGAAAATGGTGATTGCCGCTAGAAGGGGTTTCTAGTCCTACAAGGTGATATGAAAAAAAAGAAAAAAACAAAAAGAAAACT
>NW_017975528.1:0-2155 GCF_001876935.1 Asparagus officinalis
CACTTTTGCTGCTAATGAAGGTGAAGCCAGTTTGTACTTTGTTGTCCTAAAGTACTTAAAAGAAAGAAGGTGTGGCTCAATAGGGTGTTGCACTAGTAATAAAATCATGTCCCTAGTCTCATTAACAATCATAGGATATTTCTTTGTTGGGTAAAGCTTTATAGTTACCCAGGATCAAACTAAACCCACCTTTGGAAGTTGAAACTTCACGACGGATGGTACAAATAGATGATCTACTTGATTCACCTTGTTTCATAAAATTCATAAAGACAAAAAATAAACATTTTGTAAGACAACATCGTTTGTCTAAGGATCCATTTCGTTCAATATTAAAAACTTATTCAGTTTCCAACCTTGAAGGAATGGGTAAGAATTCACCAAACCATGTCCCTTTTTGTCCACATAGAAGTTGTATAAAGTATGATTGAAGACGAATCGATATACATCATCTATTTGGGTGGAACACAATGTACTTGAGATGGAACAACCTTAGAGAACTATAAAGCTTAGTCCTTCGTTTCCTTCATCATTGAGCTTGTCAGGGACAAACTGAACATTTTCATATGCATTAATAGCCATTTGGACAAGTATAACACAAGTGGGAAAGATCCACTTGAAATATTTGTAAAGATAAAATACAAAGCACTTTACAATAGTAATTTGCTTCTTCTATTAAAGTTCAGAGGAAATCAGAAGGATTTGTTATTAAACCGTAATTGGTAAAAAAATATTCATTGTGTTTTCAAAATACATTAGATGTTTCCACTTCATGGTTGGTTATTCTTTACTTTCTCCTCTTTGCTGTTTGCTCTCAGATTCCTTGTCTTTTCACAAGATTATGCAGAAGCTACCTAAAATCATTATCAAGAATTCGACTTGGAATAATAAAAACAAAAGTAATAGAGGTAATTTATATATGAACATGACAACTGAAATAGAGAAAGTACTAATTAGACCATTGATAAATTCAATTATCTTTCTTTCACTAGCCAGCTGATTACTCATCACCAAAAGTGTTTGGTCTATATACCAACGATTCTTATCTCTCATCGTAGTACATATGTAATTGCAATTCATAATTTTAAAGTCAAAAGACTCACCTCTTCTCTACCAAGATCCATAACCTTCTCCTCGAGAATGCATGCATCTTCTACTCCCAGTTTCTGAATTAAAGACAGGTAATTCTCCATAGAAAATAGACTTATAAGAAGGTCATCGGTAATCATAAACTTATCTCCACTCTTGACAAATTGCACATCCCCTTTAGCCCACGTTTTAGGTGAATCCATAGTTTCTCGGCAGTGAGGACACCGTGCATTCGAAACAGAGCTAGCCAAGCAGGTGGCCTTGGAACAACAATCGGGCTTTCGACAAGCATAGGCAAGCCTCGGCTTAGGCTCCGTGCTATCAATATTTACTTTCAGATCTTCGCATCGTTCAGCTGCAGCGCTTTGAGGGAAGAGAAGCATGGTCTTGCATGCCTCAGTCTGGAAATTGCGCACATCAAGAGTCTCGACGCTCCCATACAATTTGTCCATGCATCCAAAATTAGATTGGTTGTTGAGGAGCCTGACGACGGTTCCCAGTGGCAGGGTGAGGAAGCTGAAGAGCATGTCTACAAAGTCGCTGTCCGCTTCGGCCAGCACCACCCTTTTCTTCGCCTTGTCCACCAAAAAACTAACGGTTACCTTTTGTTCACCGGCCATGATGAAATGTATGATCCCCCTTCCTTCAGGACAACCTACAGCATAGCGCAAGAATATGCAAATAATACGAGCCTACGCCGCAAATTATATAACCTTTAAATCGAAATTATTTAGAAAAATACTCTCAGTCAGTTTCCATGTCCACTTCCAAATCATTCATCACCCACAAACGTTCACTGTTGGCTTATATAATGTTCATCCCGTATAGTGAATAATATTCAATGTGTTATAATATCATGATTAATGTTCATCCCATAGAGATGTAGTTCAAATAATAAATTAATACTAAAGCGAGATGAATGAAATTACCATTTTTTTTATTTGGGGGGGAAATCTAAGGTCGTTGTCTCGTTTCTAACACTGAACCAGAACAATTTACGAACCATCGTATTTTGAAATTAAATCAAGATCAGCAAGATACCTTCTTCTTCTTCTTCCTCCTCCTCCTC
>NW_017975529.1:0-1982 GCF_001876935.1 Asparagus officinalis
CCTAAGAGATCTGTACGACGATACAGAAACTATCGAGATGGTGGAGGACTACACACTATTTTGCTTATTTGCAGAATTTGATCCGGTCAGCTATGAAGAAGCTGCTTAAGAAGATAAGTGGAGAAAAGCCATGGAAGATGAGATCCAGGCAATCAAGAGATATGACACCAATCAATAGATAAGACACATGGGAGCTCACTACCTTACCTGAAGGCCATAAACTAATTGGAGTAAAGTGGGTGTATAAGACAAAGACAAATCAAGACGGCGGAATCGAGAAATACAAGGCCAGACTTGTTGTGAAGGGCTATAGTAAGCGAGAATGAGTTGACTATGAAGAAGTGTTCGCACCAGTCGCAAGGATCGACACCATCCGACTCATTATCGCATTGGCAACACAGAACAGGTGGAAGATCTACGAGATGGACGTGAAGTCTGCATTCCTGAATGGCTGCCTAGAAGAAGAAGTCTACATCAGGCAGCCACCGGGCTACGAGGTGAAGAACCAAGAAGATAAAGTCTATAAGCTGAAGAAGGCATTGTATGGATTGAAGCAAGCACCCAGGGCGTGGAATGCCAGAATCGATGCATACTTCCAGAAGAATGGATTCCAACAAAGCTCGTATGAGCACTCTCTTTATACCAAGAAGGATGGAGACATTATGATCGTATGTCTCTATGTGGACGACATAATCTTCACCGGCAACAATCTGAAAATGTTCAAGGAGTTCAAGAAGAACATGATCAGGGAGTTCGAGATGACCGACATTGGAAAAATGTCATACTTTCTTGGAGTAGAAGTATCACAATCTGAGAGAGGAATCTTCATCTCTCAGAAAAAGTACATAAAGAAGATCCTTCGGAAGTTTAACATGAACAACTGCCAACCAGTTGCAACTCCTGTCGAAGTCGAAGTGAAGCTGAGGAGAGACTCACCAGGAATCTCCATTGACCCAACTTTGAATAAGAGCTTAGTCGGAAGTCTACGGTACCTGACCATCACAAGACCCGACATAATGTTTATGGTTGGACTGGTGAGCAGATTCATGGAGGAGCCAAGGCAAAAACACTTCAAGGTGGCCAAGAGGATTCTCAGGTATGTTCAAGGAAGCATTAATGAAGGATTATTTTACTCACAAAGTGTAGATCCAAGACTAGTCGGTTACACCGATGGTGACTATGGGGGAGATTTGGATGAAAGAAAGAGTACATCCGGCTACATGTTTAACATTGGATTAGCAGCCTTTTCTTGGTCATTAAAGAAGCAGCAGTTGTTGCTCTATCAAGTTGCTAAGCGGAATACATTGTTGCATCTGCAGGTGCATGTCAAGCGATATGGCTTAGAAATCTAATGAAGGAGTTGCCACATGAACAAGAAGCAGCAAGAAGTAAGCTTGAAAGCTTGAGTGTGTAGTGTAGGCTTGTGTGAGTGTTCACCAAAATAAAAAGTTGTGTGAAAGTGAGGTGCTCTTGTAAGAGCAAGTATTGTACTCTCTAGTGTTCTATCAGTAAAAGTTTCCTTTGTATAGAGGGTTGTATTCTTCAAATTACATCAAGTATACCCTACCAACAATTAGTACAAACAAATAAACAATATTTGAAGTTCAGAGGATTACTTCGTCCAAGAGCAAGAGATGGAAGGGCAGTGTTAAACTGAAATAGTAGTAAACAACAAAATAAACCAAAGCAATATCCATCAAGCCATAAAAGTTATGTCCCCAATTTGACGGTACCAGATGAATAGAATCAATAAAGGCTCAGGTTGAGAATGGGAGAATCATGTACTTCAGCAAAAATGTATTCTTCTTAACTACAAACTCCTCCATTGATCAGGCTCCATCTCTTTATCACCTTTCATATTTTCTTGAATGAATGTTCGGAAAGATATAACAATAAGTCACATGGTCCAAAAATTTTGACGACATCATCTGGCAATATGACACTTAAGAAAATACTAGTTGTCACTTATCAACAGTTCATTG
>NW_017975530.1:0-2638 GCF_001876935.1 Asparagus officinalis
CGAGCTTAGCCAACTTGCGAGCTAAGCATGCGGGCGAAGTTTAGTGTTCCTTTGCGGGTGAACTTCAGCTTTCATGCGAAGCTCAGCCTTCAGGCGAACTTAAGTCTACATAGGCGTCGAGGAAAATAACTTGTTATGAAGAACAAGTCATAACTTTCAAATCATAAATCGGAATTAGACGAATTATATATGAAAATTGACTATATCAATGAGACGGGGCCGACCAAACCTACCGAAGTTTGGTTTTCCGCCATCTGTTTTGCCTAATTCCCTTCGGTTTAAGAGATATCAGCGTTTTTATGTATTTTTTACTATTTTGGTAATGTTCTTGCAGGCGGACTTCTGAATTTCTCTGTTAGAGATAAATGCAATTTTATTTGCCTACAAAACCCCCTTTAAAGTTTTCAGACCCAAATTAGGTTGCATGGGGTCTGGAATATTTTGAATAAAAACACCTGCAAAATGATCACCATTCAGATGCATTGACAGGGCAGTACCTTCCAGCGCGAACTTGGCCATTCTAGCCGAAGCTTGCAAACCTTGAGACGTAGCTCTATGGATCGCTTACCTTAAGCATCTTTTAGTAACCCTTACGCTCATCTAACGGACTTGCAGTTTGTTTTTTACTAATCTCTACAATTTTGCAGTTTACTTAGCCCATGCTTTTATCCCTTAGCATGGTAAGTTGTCAAGAGTTTCTCTTCAGGCTCAATGGCTATAGATTTGCTCCTCTATATTTAGCCATGTTGCGATTAAGTGTTTTGAACGATGAATCTAAACGGTTAATGCGTAAGTCGAGTTGTTGGCTGGTGTCGTTTTGGGAGTTGCTGATGACTTAGCCGGTAAGATTTGAGAGCAGCACTCAGTCACAGTTCGCGTAAGCCCTGCCACTCGAGGAATTTGAATAATGACTATTCGCTTGGTAGGCTCGCGTTATTTCGGTGTTGATACAGCCACATCGCCTTGGTAGGACCAACTATCTTAACGTACAACGTCATTTTGTAGGAATGACTGGTGTGGACATAATCAAGTCGCTTCATGTGCATTGGTAGGAGTTATAACGACTGTGATTTGGGAATTAGTGGTTACATCGTATGGTAGGTCCTACCATCAATCGCTTCTAAAAGATAGAACATTCGGAAATGGCATCAGATAGGCGAATCATCCACGGTAGATTACTAATTCCTGATCCGTATGTGACAAATTAGGGGCTCCCTCATCGCACGGTCTTTCAGGTTCACTACTGACAGAGGTTAACTATCAGAAGCTAATCGTTAAGCTTTAACGTTGATAATATTTTGTGGACGCCATCCTATTGAACAAGAATTAGTGGGAGAGAACTGCACTATCAGACGGTATTATTACTTAACATGTCTAGTATTTTGTGACCTGTCATCCTGTTGAAGCAGGATCGGTGCGAAAATTGGTGCGGAATTTAAATATAAGCAGATAATCGCATGTAACTTTGATAGTTTTTGTACGGACTCCTGCATCTTGTGAGGAGGATGGTGGAAGAATTTTAGAGGAATTAACTATCAAAGGTAATCATCAGCGTGGATAGTTTTTGGTTGCGGCGACCCGTTTCATCCTATTTGGAGCAGGATTCGACGAGGGAATTTGGTAGGAAATAACTATCATAGCTAATCATTAACTGACAGTTTTATGATCTTCGGCCCTTCCTGATTGAAGAGGATTGGTGAGGGAGATTTGGAGAAAACATCAACTATCCCAGAGGTAATAATTAACTTGATAGTTTTGGATGGATGGGGCCAGTATGCTCATGTCCGACTCGGATTCTTCACCCTTTTGGATGCCTAATTGACAACGAGCTTTTCGAGTCGCGTCATTTTAGTTGATGTCTGGAATCACTACGAGGAGGATGATTTAAATGGAAAAAGGGGCCGACCCCCCCCCCCCTCCCTCCGACTTTATGCCTAGCTCTAATGCACGGGCGTGGACTTTCATTGCGCCCTGCACACATAAGGAATGTTATGGCTACGGGGCGTGTTTCCCTGTGGTACTCTGACGGTCAGTTAAAGTATGAGTTGAGGAGGTTTGGGGAGAATCCTGGAGGGCCATGAGGTCCATGCAGGCTACTTCTCATTTTGAATTTATTTAGAAGAAGCCAACTTGAATGAAAGAATGACTCTTAGTTTTTTGAGTTTCAAAGAACCTGGAGTCCCAAAAAAGCATGCTTCCTCTCTTTTTTGGCATTTCCAAATTTTTGGGGCCCCCCCTCTTTATTGGCTGTTGAGGATAAACACGTGGCTTCATCAGGGGTCTGAGGACGATGGTGGGGGATGAGCTGGAGGTTAAGTCAGCAGTTGTCCTTTCACGTGTCGGCTGGCGACTGGAGAAGATACTATTTCGAGATGATCTCGATAAAGCCACGGGATTGATTAGATGGCATATGGCTGAGAATACGGCGAGGTGCTGAGTCGCCCTTATCTTTACAGACGGCGGTTAGTGATTGGAGGGCGAGGCACTCGAGTACAGAAGGCACCTCGATAACGTCCCAGGTTTGACAGATAATGATAAAGGGAAGATAGGCTGACCGATCTAGCCACTCATTGCTTCACAGATGGCAGCTGGCGACTGGCGAAAAGGTCATCTGAGCTCAGAGGGTGTCTTGATTACA
>NW_017975531.1:0-459 GCF_001876935.1 Asparagus officinalis
AACAGCAATGTTTGAAGATAAAACATTTGTTTCAACCAGTACAGTTTTACCTGGTTTAGAATAAATTTTTGTTTTAGGAGATAAGGTATTTAATACTTTATAATGGATTCTGTAAATTATAGCAATAGTTTCGGATCCAGGTACGTAATTATACCCATGAGTCTTTATATTAAGACTTATTGCATCTAGAATATTAGGATCAGTCAAAAATAGACTTAAATTTGGATAAACATTGAAATATACAGGTTCGTTACACAGACTAGTTTCCATTATACCCATTAAAGATTGAGTCCAATTTAAACATCTTGAGTCTCTGAGGCAGACTAATAAAGATGCATTTAGACCAGATAAAGTCAGAGGTTTAAAAGCAATTTGAATTAAACCAACATGTATATATTTATACTTGTCCAGATATGGATTAACATCTGCAATTCCTAGCAGTTGAATTGTCTGTTCTTC
>NW_017975531.1:1203-1981 GCF_001876935.1 Asparagus officinalis
TTTTGTGAGTGAGAATAAAATACTAAGAGTGTTGTAAGATTGAGTGTTCTTCTGTATTAATACGAGTGTTGTAAGTGTGCTTGTAAAATATTGAAGATCTTAATAAAGATATAGTTTTGAGAATCGGCAAGCGTACTCTGTAAGTATTTATTTTCTGTTTTTTTCCGCTTTCTAATTTCTGGTATCACTTGCGTCAAAGGCTTCAAACACAGGTATTATAGGCCAATACCTGTGTTGACAACGAGTTCCTTTGATAGTGACGTGTTGACAACGACCCTTTGCATAAACGAGAAAGGTGGATGCATTATTAGAAAACATTGGGACCCACACCATTAACTCACTTTTAATACTAATTAGGAGTCATTGGGACCCATTGCTTTAAGAAAGTATTACTTTCGATATCTGCTTTTAAAGACTGCTTTAAGTGGGATTATTAGTAGTAGATTCTAGACGGCTCCCCGAGGCTCAATCTAGAATTTTTATCTGCTTAGGAAGCTGGGCTTTTCCCTTTAAGGTCTGATATATTTTTATCAAAAATTTCAGCCCAAACGTCATCAGGGTCTTGTGCATCGGGCAATGGAGTATCTTCTTCCATAGATGAAATATGACTATTAGTTTCACTTGCGTCAAAGGCTTCAAAGAATTGCCTTTTGAAATGCTCTAAACATTTTTGCTTAAATTCTGATTCAGAGCTTTGGGGATAATTTCATCGCATCATTTTGGCAACTTTCATCATTGGATTATCCTTTTTAATTTCTTGAGTCATATGAGACTCTAG
>NW_017975532.1:0-2203 GCF_001876935.1 Asparagus officinalis
AATTTATTACTATATTGCATCCAAAGCATTACTAGCACCAGACTTAGGAATATAGACATTCTCAACATCCCTCAGATGATCCTAATCATTATTACTACGCTCTAACTGCTCAATATCAAACTGAAGACTTCAAGAGAGTGCTGACAATTACAGCATGGGTGGCTCTGGCTTCGAGAGGCGGTTGAGGCTGTTGAGCACCAGACTTAGAAAGTGATAACAAAGATGTGAGACAATTTGAAAAAAAGATAAGCATCTAGCAATACAGAATACGAATTATATATGCAAAAAGAATCAACATTTGTTGTTAGAATTAAAAAAGATGAAATGTGGCCGAGAAGTTCTTTCAGTATAAAATGTAGATGAGAAGCAACAGAATTACCTTAATGTAAAGCTCATGAACCTCTTGGAAAAAACTTTTTATCCCATCCTCATTACGTGAATCATGAAGCAGCATCAATCTAGTGTGTGGATAGAACTGGTTAAGGAAGACAAAGTATTTACACAGTGCTGGACTATACAAAGAAATTATGATGGTCAACATGTTACTAAATGAGAAAACAGGTTAATCAGAATTGTTAACATGTTCCAACATAAACAAGGCACTTTTATAGAATACAATACAATAATAAAATAATCAAGTAGCCCATACTGCAAAGAGTATTTGCCATTTAGCTTTCAAAAAAGAATACCTCATTTTCCAACAATCATGTTATTTTATTTACTTCTACAAAAAAAGGCAGAAGTTAACTTTATCACTACTTTGAGAGCTACTGCTCATTTCCTATCCAAAAGATACAAGAATATGTTAGTGTGTTCATCTCCATAAAACTTAAACACCCAAAAAAACTGTTATATAATAAGTTAAGCAGGTATTATCAGCCAAGTCATTTATCCATCAAAAAACAACTGCAACAATAATTTATTTGATAGGATATGACCAGCAGTTACATACACAGACACCACCAAGTCATTGAACTTGTCAATGGCCTTCAAAAACCTGCATGTATCACAGAGATTAAATAAAGCCAAAAAAAATACTAATACAGAACAATCAACAAAGACATTGCAGCATACATTATCTATTTTTTATCTGCATGAAACTAATACAAAATATATGTGTAACAATACTGCACTGACACTGTAAGCCTAAGACAAAAAGACTCACATGGCACTTGTTGTCCATGCAAGGTCCTGAACAATATCTAAAGCAGCATGCAAAATAAATTGGTGCTGATGAGCTGCTTCTTCTTTCTGTCACAAAACATCACTAAATAGTGAATAAAACTGTAAGAAACCATGATTAAACAAATATGAAACAGACATTTCCATGAAAATTGTTAAGGAGCACAATTACTAATGGTCAAGGTTGTGGGCATATTTATAGGTCTTTTTATACAGGAATACCACATTTGCATAGGATTATCTTACAGATCCTTCATCGACAGAACCACCAACAATAATTTTTTTAGAAATAAACATATTCTAATTCAAAGACATATAATTGGAACTGCTAATATCGTGTTCTGTACATCTGCAATTCGCATCACTAACACCTCACTGGTTTTTTTTCCTCGAAAATTCAGATTCTTACTGAATATATTCTGCAATGTCAGTTTCTCTTGCATCCTCTTACAGTCATACACTTCGCCTATTTTCTGTCTATATATGTAAAATCATAATTCTGTTTCACCAATAAATCTTCATTAAACAAGTGCATGAGTATAGCTTGTACCCTGCTCATATTATGATATTAAAGGCCTGTAAGCCTCATGTTTGGCCTTACAGAAGAAAGTAACTAGTTTGAGCAAGCCAGCAAGGTTCTCTCACTAGTCCTTTCTGCTCAAAAGGAGAAGAGACATGACTGAAAGGTGCAAACCCAAATTATACGGAACATATTGAGAGCCAAGGAAAGTATGTTGGAACTGTAAATATCAAGATCTATGGAAAAATGAGTGAGGATTCTATTTTACAATTTGCTAAGACTTAAATGATAATAAATCACCTTCAGAACATCATGCTATTACAACTTACAAGAGAGTTGAATTTCACCCTATTTATTTCAATGGTCTTGCACTTGATAAAGAAGATAAAGAAATATACATTTAACTCCCAAGTGTTGGCGAAAGAAAGAAAGAAAACTTCCAAAAGAAGGATAACTCAAAGAATGACAGAGGTGTACATATTCTAATTAATTAACCTGATA
>NW_017975533.1:0-1980 GCF_001876935.1 Asparagus officinalis
TAATCCTAACAAATTCAAATCTTAATCTAAGAATAACCCTCATATCTTTTAGTTCAAAATCTTTATAAGCAGTTTATATCCTATATTTTGTAACTTAACCTAACTCTATAACCTAACTCTACTCAAAATGTACAGAAATAAAGACGGCAAAAGTTCATTATTCATCTAATCCTAAGCTCTCTTAAATAGATATTAGGAGGATATTACAAAATACATATGAGATAAAATCATATCTAATCATATCTCACAATATCTCATGATATCTACTGTCTTAATACTAATAATATCTAATACTCCCTCTCAAGCTGGAGCATATATACTATATATGTCCAGTTTGCCTGGAATACTTAAAGACAAGAAAAGTGTAGTCACAATAAGTAAAATCCTAGGTGGGCAGTTAGTAGAAACACCATAGGCAAATAAGCTAGTAGAAACACCCTAAGCGGATCAACTAGTAGAAACCCTAGGCATGTCAGCTAGTAGAAACTCTATTTAGTTAGCCAGTAGAATCAATAAGGAAAAAAACACTTGATTGATCAATCGCTCGCTCGGTCGCCTAATCTTTGTTTAGACGCCCTTCAACAAGAAGATGACTTTAAGTGGAGGTCGAGTCAAAGAGAAAACAGTAGCGATTGTTAGAGTAACCCGAGTATGAGGAGGCAGAATGAACAGTAACTTTACTATTAGTCAAGTGATGAATAGGGATCCCACTACTGTTCACACTCTGCTGAACATTTTTTTTTTTTTTTGGAATAGGGGTTTTTTATGAGGATTTAGAAATTGATGATCTTGAAGTAGTTGTTGAAGCTAAAGTATGAAGCTACCGAGAGGAAGCATGAAGGTGGTGCAAACCCCCTCGGCAGCCCCGAGGCCGAGTAAGAAGAAAAATGTCTCTCTAGGATCAAGAATGCTCTGGTACCATGTAGATAAATAGAAAAAATCAAAGATATTATTCATTTAACTCTAACCTCTCTTAAATAGATATTAGGATGAAATTACAAAATAGGTATTAGATAAAATCATGTCTACTCGCATCTTACAATTATCTCAATAATATCTCAATACTAATAATATATAACAAAATACTATACAAATATGTTTGTGTGAGTGTGTGTGATCCTAACTAAAATTCTATAAATAAATAAAAAAACCTCTCCTCATCACATGTCTTGTTGCCCCTAGTCTAACCGCACACCAAGCACTTATTTCACCAAGACTTAATATGATAATACTAAACTAACTAGCTAGCCTAACTAATTATCTTATATAATCTCCCCTTACCCAAACCTATATAAACCTCTCTAATCCTAGCACAACCCTTCACCATCAAAACCCTACACCATCTGTTGCCACCTCTCCATGCGAGGCTCAAACCAAACCGAGTACAGTACCAACTTCTTCTATCCATGGCTGCTACCTCAAGCTTGATTCTCCCCTTTACTTGTCCTCTACAGCCATTGACCTCCTATGCTTGCATGGCCAAACAAATGCCTCCTCTTCCCCTTGTGTCCGCCAAGGAACCAACCTCACAAACATCCCTTTTATTGTCAAGCCCAATCACCTTCCCTTCATGCGCAGGAAACCAGATAGGGTTAGGATTTCACACTCTGATACCATGTAGAAAGAGATAAAAATCCTAATTGTTTTTTATTAAGATAATAAGAGATATGTATAACCATACAAATAGGGTTAAGGTTAACGGGGCATGACCCATTAACCTAATACCCAATAGACTTAATTTAACAGTAGCATATGACAATGTATTAGGTAACATATTCTCTCTTATTTTCTATCTTTATTTGTACTTTCCATATTACGTCTTCAGCCTGTATATGTAACCATGCTCATCAATCATATCAAGCCTACTTCTATATTGATCACTTAGAAGTAGCAGAAGTGGCATCTACTTTACTTACTTTAGTTACTTCATATTAACTTTTGTGCAAACAAACATGCCCTTGGAGAGCCACAGAAAGATAC
>NW_017975534.1:0-6826 GCF_001876935.1 Asparagus officinalis
AAGAGAGAGAGTATTAACCATGTATAGAGGAGAAAACTGCACTAATTAGTATAAGGCTAAGTAGAAAGAATGGGATAATTTGGCACCTATAACGGCAAGGAGAAATGATAACTCGGGAGGGCAGAATTAATGGCAATGTGTATTTCAGACTAATCACGGGCGAACTCACAAATTTTAATTTTCCTTCTGAAAGACAATTACTTAAATCACTAGCCGAAGAGTCGGGGTACACGCGAAAGGCAAGAAACAAGGAATAGATAGACGGACATGAGCCTTCAAAAGCATGTAGAATGGGACACGCAAAATGAATCGGCAATGACTAATAATTACTTAAGAGCTCTACTGTTACAGAATTTGAAACTATTAGAACACCAGGGGCCACAGAGGGGATAGAGTGGGCTTAGCAGATTGGAGGCAATTGCATGGTCAACTTTTGAGGCATCAGGCACATCCAAAGGGCACAGGCGTATTGTAGAGAGATTCCAGTTCGTCAAGATCAAAATCTTGGACAGATTCAGTCAAAAGATATCTAATTATCTACTCGATGCTAGTGTTTGGGCAGCTAAATGAGCATCACAAGATAGGGGCCAAATTGACTGATAATAGTTGCCGATCAGAAGCAGGATATATGCTTGCTAAGAAGGAGGGAGACACCATTGAAGAGGATCAACTGGCCAAAAAACTTTGAGGTCAGCTGTTCAGCACAATGGGCAGAACTTAACGGAGGCTTTGAGAGAGCGAGGAATTATCGCAAGCTGCGCATATTGATATTTTGCATTCCTCAAGCGCAAAATCTTCGGCTATTCAGCTTACATCGGTGTTAGCTAGTTCAAGTTTCACGCAAACACGCAAATGGCCTAGGGTTTGTGAGCCGCGAGCGCGAGGCCTAGCCTTGGACAGCGACATTGAAACGTATCAATGGCAGCAAATTACAAGAAGCGCTCGCTGCAGCCCGGCGGGGCAGCCTCGCGGCCCGCTGCCTCAACGCCCTCCGGCTGAGATTCCCAAGCGCGCGAATCCACGCAGCCGCCTTCTCGAAACGTCGGCGACCCAGTCTTCTGCTCACCCTGAACGCTCACACAAAGTGGGGGCCGCGCGCATGCGAGGGCGTGGACGACTTCGTGACCAGCGGGCGGAGTCGATCGACTGCAGTGACGAGGCCTGGTGGCTGGGGCTGGACTAGAGAAGTCAACGTTATGCGGCGGTTGATGAGATCGAGCGAGCTCGGAATTTGAGGGAGGAGGGTGAGATCTGAGCTGCCCTGTGGGCGAGGGACTGCGAGGGGGAACGAAGGAATTTGAGGATGCGTCGATCGTAAGGATTCGGGGTGCGAAGAGGGGGCAGGGCTTAGGAAAAGAGGAGCTTGAACGCAGTAGAGGAGGGGGGCGGGAGTCGCTCGATATCGGATTGCGGCCGAAGAGAAATCTGTGGGGATTGCGCGGGGGAAGCGAGATCATGGCGGCCATTGAACGGACCGCTTGGGGGGGGGAGGGGGTGGGGGGAGGGGGGTGTGTGGGGGGGGGGGGGGGAGGGGGGGGAGGAGGGGGGAGGGGGGAGCGATTGGGAATCAGGAGAAAAAGAGATTACATATGATTACTGCGAGGGTGATGGAGAGAAATATTGGAGGTGTTTTTGTTCATTGTTGCAGCAGTATTTTTACTGTAATTAATCCCCTTATATTTATCAAATAAGGCACGATAGAAAAATTAGATGCCCCCGAAAAGGAATTGGTAAGTAGGGGGCTAGGCTAAGAAAAAGGTAAAAGAGCCCTCAGTATTTGATACAGACTGTTTGCTTTGGCAAGATCTTTTATTTGTTGATAGAGTATTATTTTGAAACAACAGTTATAAAAATTCGGAGGATGATAAAAATAATTATGGCGCAAAATTTTTAGGTGTTAATGGGCGATTTCACCGATAAAAAACAACAAAGGAAATAAAGAACACTGAGGAAATAGCCACAAGAAAAAATACATACGAAGTAATAAAAAAGAAAATAGAAGGAAAAAGCAAGAAAAAAAAAAGAAACGACATAAATCGGCCATCGAGAAGAAATGGAGAGAGAAGACAGAAATAGACATACACAGTCAGATCAAATGCTAGGTATTATCAGGCTATCCGGCTCAGGTCCTACAACCGGCGAATGCAGTTAGAGGAGATTGATGAAGAAAATTGCTTACATTCTCGGGCGACTTTATGTTTAGAAATTATTGAATTTGGGTAGCTAAAAAAGTTTGGGGCAAAATTACGAAGTAAGGGGGCTCGTGAGAGACGGGCGACCGATTCGCGCCAAGTTTCCTCTAACAGTTCTAAGATACAGAACTAGTGAGAGGGCTTGAATAGAGAAAGGACAGATACTAAGTATGAGTTCTTAGTTTGTAAACTATATTTTCGTAAGTGAGAGTTCGGTTTTATTCTGCAGCCCATTATTTATGGTTTAGAATGATAGGCTCATTGTATTTAATACTAATTGTGCTAAAAGGGTAGTCTTGGTCACATTTAGGGTTCAAAGACACAAGCAGAGTCGCTGGGCAGAAGTGTTGGGCTGCAGGCTAGATCAAACTTGACCGGCTTTACAAATGTCGACTAGGCGTGCTAGGCGGGAGAAGATACTTCGGGTACATGTGGGAGAGGACCCGAATCTACGCGGCATAAAATAATTACGGAGAAGATGATCGATGGCAGTAACAGAGCCGCAAGTATGGTGTGAAACAAGTCGTGTGCTGAGCTATCGAAGGCTAGGCCATCCGATAAAGGGACGTGTCTAATATGGACTAGAGGTGTTGCTGCATACAGGGTAATAAAATAAGAAGAAGCCTGAAGGACGGAGGTCGTTATAATTTATCGAAAAGGTAGCTACTTTCTGAGTCGTCGGCGGGCAGGCGAGTAACGTCGAGACGGAACTCGAAGTGGTACTCTTTGTGAGTCGACAGGTAAAAAGAACGGACGGCAGACCTGATTCCGGGGGGTCGTCCTCGAGTTCGAGCATGGAATATGGCTGAGTTGCCGACGAGTTGGTATAAATTGGTGGAGGAGATTGGGGCGACTATCTGGGCAGGGCTTCGGGCTGGCCAAGTTGATAGGGGGCCTGGGGGTCTTGCTTGGCAGAGGGATATATGTCCGTAACAATTGGTCAATGAATTGCGTATTTTAGGGGCAGAGTCGGAATAGAGCGGGCAATAAATATTAGGGAAGATTTTAAAAGGCAACTTAGACAGAATTAGATGAGCTAAAATACGCAATTTGCATATCGACTGCGAGGTCATTAAAAAAAAGAAAGAAAAAAAAGGAGGGTAAGCAAAAAATGATTTGACAGCATTATCTATCTAGGTTAGTAACTAATCTAAACGGCGGCTTTAAAAAGAGGGAAGTTCCCAAAAAAACTTTGCCCCACGCAGCGCCCACGCAAATTAGGCCCTTCAACTATTTTAAATATACAAATGTGTCGCTCATCGGCATTAATTTTTTTAGTTGGGGGGCTACACATACAGAAGATGTACAGGGGCCTTAGTTCGGCTTGTGCCCCTCATGTCCGTATAATATTTTTTTGGGCGGATTGCTACACATGCAGAAAATGTAAAGACGCTTTTTTCCTTCCCGCTTGACTTTCTGTCGCAACTATAACCGATAAATTCCTCCCGGGCAACGCGCAGTCCCCTCTGCTTAGCTCATCAATTGTCGGTTAAAACAAATGAGCAAAGGTGATTATTATCTTCATCAAGAGACTTAATTATTATGCCTCTATCGTCGGCACTGAAGGAATGAACAAAATTTGAGCAGGGGTTTTTAGGCAAGAGATTAATTTTCGTTCGTTGTAGTCGTTGATCAATTTATATAATTTTGATTTGATTTGATTTGATTTTGATTTTAGAAAAAGATGGTTTGATTTATATATTTCCTCAAAGGGGATCACGCGCTTTTTCGCGGGCCGACGTCAGGGCGAGCTTCACCGGCAGGCTGGGTTAAGGAAGTATGGCGGAGGGCCTCGGAAGGGTGGCTGGGCCCGCAGGCTGAGAAATCATTTCTGGTATGTGTTGATAAATTTATAACTTTTGATTTTGATTTTTTGGTAATGTCATTGCATCAATTTATAAATTTAGATTTAGGATTTTGTTAATATGTATAGACCGCGAGTCTTGAGGAGATGCGGTATCTGAAAATATATTGAATTGTCAGGGAGATTTTCATTTGCCTTCTTGGCACTCCTAGATTATTGGAAATCTTAACTTGTATATGATAAATGTGGCTTTCGTCAGTCAAAGCTCAATGAAGCGTAGAAAAGAAAAAAAACTATACAGTTATTATAGCCTGGCTAATGCTTGAAGAGTATTAGGGCAGTAAGTGATAATTCTGCTAAGGCTGGTGCCATTTTCGGCAGGGGCTGAAGGCAAGCAATGGGGCGACTATAAAGGCTATAAAAAGCAGATCATCTGTTTGTTAAAAGGATAATGTTGCTGTTTTCATATCAAAGGGAGGCTTTTACATGTATTCGTTCATATAATCTGGTCCTTGAGTCTTGTTCAAATTGCTTTTCTGCTTCCCTTTTAAGTCAGAAAATTGGAAAGGGAAGAGGCTCGAAGCTTGAATAGAAAGGGTGTAGTTGATGAAATCCGCTTTTTAATTTTTTCATAGAAATCATATAACCTCCATTAAGGATGATATTTTAACATACTTGGAATTTGGCAACTAATTGTTATATAGGATTCTATTTTATATGTGGTTTTTAGGAAAAAGCCCATGTAATGTCTATGTTTAGTAGTAGCAGCTGATATAGATTTTGCTTTTCTGGAGCGACATATGTTAATTGTATACCATTTATGTATGCTGAAGATCAAATATAGGAGGATCACTTGGGCAAAAATGATATTCCGTGTTCATATTAGTTTTGTTATAGTTTAATGTAAGAAAACTATGAATCATGAGCCATGTGAGAGAAGATATCATCATTAAATTATTTTTCTTAATTTCTTTGTTGTTATATCAATTTAACTTACGAGAAAAGACAAAAACTACATAGCATTTTTATGTAATTTGTCGATCATAATAGACTGTGATTCACGATAATCCACCGCGAACAGTAATGGATTATCTTGTTTTGCCATCACTAACTATGAAGTATTATATTAATTGATTCTTAAAAATAGAACAATCAGTATTGATTCTCGATGAATGAAAACATGCATACTAACTGCCTTGACAAAAACTTAAGATTAGCACTAAAAGGATCAAAACCAGCTTAGAAATAGATGCACAACCCATGTAAATGCAACATGATCATTCAATTGAAGGTGAAAAAAAAATTACATTGCTTGAATGCATTGCCAAAGACACTTGCTCTAGAAAAACTTTAATCTATTTCAGTCTTGATAAAGCCTAAAGAAATAATGATTAGTGTTAAACTGTTAGAGGCACAAATTCTCTCCTACAAACAAGAGCTCACATACAAATTCACACGATCTTAAAGACCCTAAAAGTATTCTTTCAAATTTACAACATTTTAGTTCCTCATACTTTATTGCCTCAAAAACACTTAAACCTCGCATCTGGGAATAAAAACCTGAGAAGAAAGAAAAAGGTAAGGTAAAAGAACATGAACAAATTTTTTTGAAATAAGATAGTATCTTTACTGAAAAGGAAGCTAAACTAATCATTTTCATTTGTGATTAAACACCAATTAGACACAATCATAATGAGCTACACTATCCTAACAAAAAACATGTAATTTTGAAATCAGACATGAAACACAATATTCATAACAGACATCATAAAAGAGACATTTTTATTTGAATATAGAGCAAAGACTTATTTCCCTAGGATTAGGAAAATTCATAAACTAGAGCAAGCAAGAACCCACGTCAAATTACATGATCGTAGATATTAGATAGGTGTCACCACTTAAAGCAACAACATAACTTCACCTTATACATGCTCACCAACGGAAAGAATAACAGTCAAAAGATGAAACCTAAATAGGATAAAGAGAGGGTGGTTTTTTCATTGTCATCGTCATCGTTGTTTGTTGTGGAGGGTGTGTATGTGTGTGTTGTTTTTTTTTGTGGTGGTAGTTGGGGAGAGGGGATGGGCGGTTGTTGTTGTGCAGGTTCATATTCTTATTTTTTGATTTGCACAATAATTTATCTTCTACTGTCACACCATACAAATTGCCTTCAATGTGAGTACCATGCTATGTAACTGTATTAAAAATTTGAGACACTTGTATTTGCATGCACATTTTAACCTGCTCAGCATGTCTTATGGGTCCTATTACTTGCACTACAGTTGATCAGCATAAAGCAGTGAATCAGACATACAAGCATAATTGCGCGATGGTAAGAAACCAGAAGTACATAAAACACCCAAACAAACTACCACAAATAGTAGATAGCTTGGTCCTAAATTTTTGGATATAAGTAAAATGCATTCTCCAGTGATTCAAAACCATCGGACAGAGTAGTGGTCAAAGAGGTATAACATTACCTCCAAACGACTTACATTTATACATGCAACTTGTTTAATACCATAGTAACAGTCCATATTCTCCAGGAATTGATGCACACAGAGTTGTAACAAATTGCATCTTAACAAAACAGTACACATGATATAGTTGAACAAGACATGGAACAGTTTCAGAATCGTTCACGAGTCAATAAAGTATAATCTTATGACTGCCAAAAAATAGGCGAACAATTGCCACAACCATTTTAACTACAGATCTGAAAGCACGCTCTACTCATGAATACTAAGCCTATCAGCCATCATATTCCCCTTGTGCAAACTTATCCTCCTGGTAGAATACAACCACCACTTGATTACCGCCAAATTTCTTC
>NW_017975535.1:0-642 GCF_001876935.1 Asparagus officinalis
ATCAAGCTCCCGCCCATCATGAATCAGGAGGAAGCTGACGATTCTGCGGATCCGAAGTACTGCGCGTACTATAGGAGGATCCTTCATCCCACCAAGGCTTGCTTTACTTTAAAGAATAGCATTCAAACCTTGGTTGAAGCCGGCGTCATAACGCTAGAGTAAGCCATTTGAGAACGGCAATACTCCGACAAGTATAAGAGTATAAACTGCTTCTTAACACTCCGAAGAGTATATGAGTATAAACTGCTTCTCAACCCTCCAATCGGTATATGAGGTTAAACTGCTCCCTGATACTCCAATAGGTATATGAGTCTAAACTATTTCCTACCATTGACGGGAAGTTCCATGAGGATATTACGCTAATATTCTTAAGGATAACCCGGTCAGATAACAAAGTCAAACCCAGTTCCAAGAGAGAAGCTGGGGGTGGATAAACCAATGCATCGGGAAGTTCCTCGGAAGAATACCACATGAGTATTCTTAGGGATAACCCAGTCATTGTGGAATTGACAAATAAGAAATCTACATTCGAACTCTGAAGGTCAGAATGTCTCTTCCTATTTTTATCAAAAATTCTCTAACTCTTATGAGTTATTTTCGTGAGATGAGATCCAATCCTCTGATAGGTTAATCTTTCCTCAC
>NW_017975535.1:1542-1980 GCF_001876935.1 Asparagus officinalis
ATCCAACAAGTTCAGGATAAACTCCACACATGCAGATGAATCAGCTTTAACAGTTGGTCCTGCAGCCCCGACACCTGGGACCGCTTTGCTCCAATACCTTAAGAGCTTAAACTGTGTATACTCCAGCAAACGTACGAGTATAAACTGTGTTAATGGTGATTCGAAACCCTAAGGGTCAACGTCGGTCAACGCGTAACCCTAGGTCAACGCTAGTCAACGCGTTGCAACACGAGTCAACGTTTGACGATTCAAAACCCTAAGGGTCAACGCCGGTCAACGCGTAACCCTAGGTCAACGCCAGTCAACGCGTTGCGACAAAAGTCAACGTTCGAGGATTCAAAATCCACACTAATCAACGTCCGACGATTGAAAACCCTAGGGTCAACGCCGGTCAACGCGTAACCCTAGGTCAACGCCGGTCAACGCGTTGCGACAAAA
>NW_017975536.1:0-1980 GCF_001876935.1 Asparagus officinalis
TGCAACTTCTTTACTTTAGTAGTGTGGTACCCTGTCACATATTAGTTTTTGCGGGGGTTTGGGTCCAATGCACTTCCAATTTGCTGGTGGGGCGTCTTACCATCAAAGCAGCTAGAGATCCAAATTATATATTGGAAATAGATCGATAAAATAATAATAGATTCAAATGGAAAATTAAAATCAGTATTTATTAGTGCAACCCGTAATATCTTCCCAATATTTTGTTCGTTCAAATAAAATTGCGTAACAAAATTTTACATATTTTTTTGTTAGCATTTTGTTCAGAATCTAATTCACAACAAATTATGTAGAAAAAAGCAGACAAAACGGTCCCTCCGAGGTGCAACATTTCAAATGTGACTTGTGTGCCGACATAGATGAGTCACCATTAATTTTATTTTGCCATCCATTTGACTTGTCCTGAACCTGGCTTCAAGCTATACTATGACCACAGCTTGAAAGGATCCTGCAGTTCTTGTTGGTGTCAAACAAGTTTGCACTCTATCAGCCAGCCACAATCATGGGAATCTTGACCTTAATCATACTATCATAAAATCTAAATGGGCCAAGAAGGTCATGATAAAAAAAGATCTAATATATAATTTTGAAAGTGAGGCAACATTTTTATTTTTTGCGTCTTTTTTTGGCATATATACCCTTAAAGAATGGATATCTGCAAAAATATCCTCCAAATCTCAGTATTTGCAGAACTACCCCTCAAATCATCAATTTAGGAAAAAATTACCCTCAAAACAATTACTTATCAACTTTGATAAGCTAATTTGTAATTGCAATGTAAAAAATATAAAAAAAAATTAATATTTATCACCAAGTTGATGATTTATTGATTTTAGGGAGATTTTTTCTAAAGTTGATGATTTGAGGGGTAGTTTTGCGGATAGAAAGATTTGGGTGCATTTTTGCAAATACCTATGATTTAATGGGTACATATCCAATTAACCCTTTTTTCATAACAGTTTCAATAGAGGGTGATCCAGTCGGTCCAAGTGCCAAGTAGAATAAGTAAGGAAACAAGATATTTTCATATAGTTGTGGCTCAAAATTTTCTGACAGAGGGTATATTATCTGATTATTTAGGTGTCATAGTTATCTGTTTGATAGTGTAGTTAAACGAATAAGGGGAATAACTTCCATTCCTTAGGGGAAATGTTTTCTCGTATATATTTTATTTATTTATTTATTTCAGACAGAGACATTATAGTTATTTGAAAACAAAGTTTATGTTTCTTCGAATTTACTTTATAGTTAATATTGGGTTAGAAATTCTACTCTAACAATCCAAATTTGTCCATTTCCCCCTCCATTTCCCCTTTCATACTTTGCTTAATGTTTATAAATAGGACGAGCGACAATACTGTAGTCTAACAAAAATGGCAACTTTGCTGTGAATTCATCACTGCTTGACCAACCCCTCCCGTACAAGAGAAAGTATCCAGTGGGTTGGGTCCGCTTGACACATGGTTATTCCAAGAGATGAGAACTATAGGATCAGTGCAAAATATGGAGGATTTAGGATATCATTCTAACTCAAGCTTTCTAACTTAAATGTAATTAGGTCTAAACATATGGGCATTGCGAGTACGTTTCATTGAGTTCAATTTGAGCTGGAAAGTTCAAGTTAGAAAAACATTATTCTTCTTTTTTGTATTGAGTGGGTTTATCATAAAAATAGATTTTTCTCCAACTTTTCTACTTTTTAAAATCGTCAGAGAAGAAGATATAAAGGATTCTCCTGCGGAACTAATAAAGTTTGTACTAGCATATAAAGGGATGTAATTTCTTTTAGTTTTTTAAGACTTGTTAGACCTACAATATTAGGTTCTAGGTCTAGCATTATGTTTTATTTTATTATATTATTATAATATATACAAAGCAAAAGGAGTCTTTGGGTTAAGGAGTGACCTAACAACATGGTTGCTCAAATTAATATAGATCAAATATCTTGTTAAGGAGGATTAA
>NW_017975537.1:0-3043 GCF_001876935.1 Asparagus officinalis
CCGATGCAGCTTCGGCACAAACGGGCGAGATCTTCGTTGCGCAAGCTTCACTTCTTCGTACCAACGAAGTTTTCTCTGCGTAAGAGAGCTTTGGAGATTTGGAACTTGCGCAGGGGAGGTGGATTGGACGCAGGATGCAGATACTCCTCGAACTTTTGTTGGTCGAATTCGTTACTCGACCTCCCCTCGACGGGATCGCGCGATCCGCGGCCTGCCGACGCCGGACCCCAGCTTCGCGTAGTAAAAAGCGTGGCTCCCACTTGCTGCGCTCGCCCAGATTGTTGCCGGGAAAAATTGCCGGTTTTCTTCATTCGTTGATATCATTGCTATCTCAGGTTAACAACTTTATGCGTTACAAATCCGGTCTTTTTAATCAAGATCCGCCGTTACAACGAACTCAAAATAAAGAAAAGAAGATTACAACTTTTCTCTTTGTTTGTCGTAAACGAATCGCGAGTCCTGCTTTTTGCGGTCCTCGCTTGTGTGTGGGTCTTTGCCTGCGCCGCGGGCTTATTTAGCGTTGGACCACCGCGTGATCTCGATCCGATCGGATCTACACATATGACGCGGTAATATTCCACCAGAGGGAATAATAGCCGGGAGGATTGTTTTCACAAGGGAAACAAAAAACCCGCTCGAATCTCCGGGATCTTAAGAACCAGCTAGATCCGGAGTGTGATGTGTAGATCTCAGATCCAATACCTTTCGAACTCCTGCCTTATTTTGCCGTTGGTGATCGCCGAGCACGGATCTGAGCAAAGTCCAAGTCTCCAAGCCTTCAAAGTTGTGATCGTTTTTTTTAATCTGAGTCTTCATCCAGCAGGCTTCGCCTCTCTCAAATTTTCCAACCTCCGCAAACAATATGAGCACAAGGGCCTATTTATAAGGCACTCAGAACTTGTGCCGCGCCCACAGTTCTGAGCCTAGCCACCCATGGGTGGCTCGGGCCTTAGCCGAGCCACCCATCGGCTGGCTCGGCTTGGCGAGCCACCCTGGGTGGCCTCCGGCGTTTGGGCCGAGCCACCTCAGGGTGCTCGGCCTTGGCCGACCACCGCTGAGGTGGCCCTCCCGCCTTGGCCGATGCCACCCTTAGGTGCTGCGGCTTTGGCCGAGCCACCGTGTAGGCGGTGGCCCTGTGGCCTTGCGCCGAGGCCACCCTGAGGGTGGCTCGCCCACCCTGAGCCACCTCAGCGCGTGCTCGGCCCTTGGGCCCGAGCGACCCTGGGGTGGTCGGTCGGCCGAGCTCCCGCGTGTTTGTCCGTTTCGTCCTTTGTTCTCCGGTTCTGGTTCCTCTTGGTGGTGATTGACTTGCAACGACTGTTTGACTTGATTCAGATATGCAGGTGAGTCGGGTTCCTGAGTATTGGCAGAAACCAACTTCTGAATTTTGAGTCCGGAATTGATGTTGATTTTTGGATCGGGAATATTCGTGTTGGTGGTCGATGTCATCCGAGTTCGCTCTTTGTTTAGATGACTCGGTGATTCACTAACCATTTTGTGACGGGCCGGGTGTTTGCATTCGCGTGGCCGCAGTGGATGCATTCCAATGCGCTTGGGTGCCGATTTGTCGCCTTCGTTAACCTGCTCCGTTGGTTAGCCTTGCTTCACGTTGGCCGAGCTAACGCGTCTATGTTGTGGATACCGTCGCCCGGTGCGTCGTTTTGTTAAATCGGTCGAGCTGTGCTTAAGCCGGACCTATAGCTTTTATCACGCTACAAACCGCGTGTTGAAATACCTGAGAAAGAACATAAACACAAAACACTAGAAAACTTATTAGTAATAAATTGTTTGTCAAATCATCATCAAAACTATAGGGTCAACAGTCGTGACACGGGAGATGTCGTGGTGCTTGACGGAGGAGCACGAGAGCATTCACTATGGCTATATTACTCATCAAGCAGCTCCTGGTTCGAGCAGGAGTCATATCATTGGATTGCGTCCTGGAGTATTGGGACTGGATACACCGCCGCGTAACAAGTTTCTTGCTTCTGCTTCTACTTTGAAGAATCGTCTTGCTGACTCAGGATGGGAGATGCCTGTGGCGCGCCATAGATTCTATGGTCGGGTTCATTCTTTAGACAAGCTTTGGTGGGCTCGTATGACGAAGTATGTCTTAAGCCGATGGAGCGAGGAGTTGCACGCTTGTGGTCTATATGCAGCCATTCGTTCCACCATGTATGGTTTACCCGTCAGCGCTAAACATTTCTTCGCTTTGTGCGAGCTCTATAACCCGGATTCGAACACTTTTCTGACTAGGCACGGAGAGTTGGACTTGGCTCTTCATGAGATGCACAAGATTTCTGGTTTGCCCATGGGTCAGATGCTATATCTGGAGTACTTTCCCTCCAACCATGAATTGAGTCAGCTGAAGGACCGCATGCCCGACCGCTATGAGACTTTATGGGATCTCACATGTCACTATCATATTGCTTTGGCGCAGTCTGAGCCTTTAGCGAAGAGGACTAAGTCACAGGTGAGCCTGAAGCAGTTCGCGTGTTATTTGTTCAGAAATCTAGAGAGCAATTCTGACGAGGCTATTTGTGAGCTGGCACCACTCACTCCTTCAGGGGTTAATAGTCTACTGAAGAAGATTGACGCTCATTCCTATACCATTAGCAGTCCCGAGAGTGGCTTTCCTGCAGGGACCAAATTTAAATCATTCTTATGGCATGCGACCGCATCGATTCAGCCGATGACCCTTCTCGCCGGTTACCTCGCTATCTGGTTAAAGAAATGCATGGTCCCGTATCAGTCTGGTGATATTTTGCCATTGGAAGTGCTCTACCCAGTGGTTCAGCTTGCTTACAAGAAGGAACTTTCGCTTCTTCCGGTGATGGTAGCTAACATTCATAGAGGGCTTCGCCAGATTTCTAGTACCTTCACACAGAAAGAAGATGCACCGTCGGCTAAGATTCCTCTTTCTAAGGTGGAGCTCCCATACACTTATTTGATGGCTTGGTTCGTCCTTCATCGTTCCGATGTGATGTCGGTACCGAATGCCATAGACCAGTCTGTCCCCTTTCTACAGCTGCTTGAGAATGGT
>NW_017975537.1:3383-3735 GCF_001876935.1 Asparagus officinalis
TTATTAATCTTGACAACTGTTTGATGTTTCAGGGACAGTGGCTGACAGGGAAGAAGAATTCCGTCCTTTTACTCAGGCGAGACCTTCGATTGTTGTTCCAGCTGCTAGGCAGAAGAGACTAGCCCACAAGTCGCGTGCAGATCCACAAGCATCTGAGATGGATTTGGCTGGTGATGATCCTGCTAGCGACGGAGGTAATATCTACCCTATAGACCATCCTCTTGATCATTCAGAACTTCAGACTCATGCCTTTCCATCTCTATATAGGAGAGCGTGGGGAAAACGAGATGAGTCCCGATCCTGCTCCTCATGATTTTGTATTTTCTGGTGAGCCTGACTTACCGCACCAGGT
>NW_017975538.1:0-1980 GCF_001876935.1 Asparagus officinalis
GCATCGGAACCGCTCCGGTTCGGTTCGCCTTGCGTTCGGTTCAACTCTCGCGGACTGTTTTGAGTTTCTAACGACCCATATTCCTATCCTAATGGATCCCGCACATCCGATGAAGCCTCACAACCACGGAGACTTGTCCCGTTTCAAGATAAGGATGACGGATCGCCTAGGTCCTTTGCACGAGGATCGAGACAAGGTTCCGATCAAAGAATGCTTGGGTCCGGTGACTAAACCCTGAGCAACCACTCAAGCTGGGGGTCGCACACACTCTCGCAACAAGTCAAAGCCTTCCTATAATGGGAAAACCCCTGCACTTGACCGCCTCGGACGACGAATTGAAGTCCAAGAGCCCGTTTTTTGCCACGTCAGCCTAATCATCCTCCTAAATAGTCGGGGTTGCCAACCTCGACTATTTAGGAAGGTGATTAGCCGGTTAATCATAAAATCGGGTCGGTTTTGATAAATAAATAAAAAACCGGTCGATTTTGAAAAATAAAACTCTAAATGGGGCTGTTTTAAAAATTTGTTCGTACCTGAACCTTTGCCACATGCTCGGATCAGTACCATCTCAAGTTAGTATCGTCTATATAACCTGTAACCCGTAACCAATAACCTGTGATAAAAGTTAAGAATCTAAGATGGCATAAATCAATAATACACAAAGATCGGGAAGCAAATTCTGGAAAGACAACTTTCTTATCATCTGGACTGATAGTTTTCTTATCAAAATCAGTAACAAGCTAAAACTTCTCAAAATTGATCTAATCCCAAGTTTCAATTGCTTCAGACACTGAGAAACCAAACAATTAATGAGAACACAGCTTGTTTAATTCGTTCGCGTGCTTCTATCATGCTCAAGATCGGTATAATGCAACATGCTCAATATCAGAATATCACTACCTGCCAGAAAACTTGAGAAACTATGATGGCATAAATCATTAATGCGCAGAGATCTGGGAGCGAATTACAAATGTTCCGAGCAAAACCATTTCATTTTTTATTCTTCTCAAAACTGGCAACAAACTAAAGATTTTTTACATTAATTCAAACTTTTCAAATGCTTTCAGAATCTGAGAAGCTGAACATCTAGCAAGAGCACATTTAGTTAATTCATGTTAATGTTTCTACTTATGCAACATGATTATCATCAACGTATCATAGCTAACTACACCCTAAAATCACATTGTCAGATTGTTAGCACCTGCTAATTTCATCACCAACAGATAAATAAAATATAGCGTAACTTATAAACAGTCTACCTAAGATTTGCATGATTAGCAGAAGTACCCCTAAAGTTTTGAAAGCGACAGTTTGACCTCTTCCATTACAAATTTTCGGAGTTAATTTGGGTGTAAAAGAACTATATACCTTTATGCCTATAAAAACTCATAATATGATCATTACACTGGAAATTGAAGATTATATCAATATATAATATATTTATCTGTTGTTCCTCAGGCACTGCTTGATAGAGGAGCCAAGTACATAATAGTCCAAGGCCTCCCCCTAACTGGTTGCCTACCACTAGCAATGATCCTATCCCCAACCACCGACAGAGACGACCTCAACTGCTCCGCCAGCGTCAACACCTACAGCAACCTCCACAATTCCCTCCTCCAATCCAAGCTTCAACAACTCCGAAGTCAATACCCCGCTGCTCTCATCTCCTTTCCAACTCATCTTGAATCACCTCATTCCGAGATTGGATAAGAGAGTTAGAGCTAAAATACCCGAGGTGGTACGAACTGACTTGGCCAAGGCCGAGCCACCAATTGGTGGCTCGCACAAAAAAGTGATATTTCGACCATGATGTGGTTTGATTATGAAGAAACTAAAAATATACAAGTTATAGGTCTCTTCTTCAGCTTTCCAACGTATCTTGAGCCACCTTATTCCGAGATCGGACGAGAGAGTTAGAGTAAAAATACCTGAGATGGTACGAACTGACTCGGCGAAGGCCGAGCCACCAATTTGTGGCTC
>NW_017975539.1:0-2572 GCF_001876935.1 Asparagus officinalis
TGAACTCGAAGCACTCACAGTCTTTATAAGAGAAATTGTTACAGAAAGTGGAGGAGTCATCATCGCTGGTGTGAGAGATAGCTGCGCTGGAGGAGGAATAGTTGGTGTAAGTGGCAGCTGTTCTGGTGGTGGAGTTACGATGGTGGCCTCCTCAGTCACTAGAGTCGGCGACCTTACATACAAAAAATTGTTACAACACAAAAGAGAACTTTTGGGAAAAGTCCAAAATGAACGACGCTTACCTAGGGGAGAAATAGGGATATAGGCTGACGCTTTATCTGAAGTGAATAGTAGTAGGTTATCCTAATTACCGTAATCATCACCGTCATTGTTATCATCGTCATCGTCATCGTCATGTGGAGAGCTCTCATAGTTTACTTGCTCTTCATCATCTATAGCAGAAGGTTCCGGCGAGTTCACAACAGTAGTCGACTTATGAACTAGTCCTGTTGTACGGGTAGGCCTTATATCCCCTATAGGTGACATTAAGGCTGAAGTGGAGGGAGACTGACTCTCGCTAAGCTTATTAGGTTCAGCCACTATAGGTTCATCTACAGGAGGCCTAATCTCTTCAGGTTGAAGCTTTGACCCGGAGTTGTTGAAGCAGCATGGTCCATTGTGGGAAAAGATTTTGCATCCTCAGCAAGCGATTCATCCCCGCCCTCTTCTTCATTTGGTGGATGATAGGAAGAGGCGGTACCCGACAAAGCTGGGCCAACTGAACAAAGTCCAGTTTGATGAGAGAGGCCCCTAACAGACGACTCTCGCTCCTCCTCCTCCTCCAGATGTGCTGATTTGAAAGCATCTTGCATGAGTTTTGTTCCTCGTGGACCTTCAGAGGTAGGGGATCTAACCGATAACTTACGGTGAGTCCGCTTCTCATACTGGCCAGTCTCTTCTGTTGTAAGAGCTCGTTTCCCAACTACCTTCTTGCTCTGAGTTGTAACCATTGGAGACTCCATCTTGTGGGCTATAACTGCTTCATCTTCATCTTCTGCAGCAATTTTTGGCTCAAGTGATAAGTACTCGTCAATTCCCCTTAAACGAGACATCTTAGAGCCCCTTTTCAAATCATACATCTTCCGATTTGCCTTCAGGAAGGAAGTGTGAATTTTGTATTTGGGGATTTGCGAAGCGGCTTTGTACCAATTACAAAAGTCCAGGGAAGTATATGCATTGGGTGTTTTGTGTGGCAATCTAAATGTGGCCCCGGTACAACCCGCAACAGAATAATACCAAGCCCTCGCTCCCTCATATACATTGCCAAGGAATGCAAACCTAGGGTTGAGATTTTTGATATATATCTGATCATACCCAAATTACCGTGAGAATCGATACGGTTGGTAAGGCTCAATGAAATACTTCCTCCCATGTTGAAAGATGAGATAACATGGGCGTATGTTGATAAGCCACTAGAAAGCACCCTCGTTAAGAGTGATGAATGAATTGTGACCCTGTGTGTCTTGATACATTTGCCCATATGTCCCTCCTTCAAAGTTAGGAAAGCAGCAAGCTATATTATAGCTAATGTCACTGGTCAATATTTGCCGGAATTTCACTTGGTACTAGCCAACCCATTAAGCAGTTTCGAGTTGCTGGACAAGAGGAGCTGAAGAGTCACTTGATGCAGGTGTTGTCATCAAGGCAGGGAAATGTAAAACAAACCATGACACAAAATAGATGTATGGCATGAGCACTCTTAGGGCGGGGGTTTGCAAAATTTTTCTCCCGCCTGAGTCTATCTCCTTGACTAAGATGAATTCGGAGGCTAATTCTCAAAGGCCACTCTGTAGATAGCACACAATGGTCGTGAGAAGATTCAGAGGTCGCCCGTGAGCCAAGAGGATAGCCGGATACACCATTTCAGCTGTAATAGCATCCACTGGCTTGGTGGGCACCACACAGCGCTTCAGCCACAGCGTAAGGAAGCTGACAAATAGAGCCATATCAGAAATTGGAGTCTCTGCCTGATAGTGGAAAAGTTCAAATTCAGTCAATGTGGGGAAAACATCTTCCTGGGCCTCGTTGGTGTAATGGCCAATAGCAGCATCGATGCGATCATTAATTTCATCGAGAGTACTAACAACCATGCGGGTTACCTCTATGTTCCTTTATAATGACCGTGAACTTTTGATACTAGTTAAATAATTTTTAGGTATTTTAAAATATTTAATTATTATTTTTAAAAGAGTAATTGTATTTTTCTTGATTTTCTAGATTTTTTCTATGATTTAAAGTCCAAGTTTTATAATTATTTAAATGATATTAATATTTATAAATTAATTTTATGTGGTGAAAAATTCTAAAATTAATCTATTGTATTATTGATACTATTACGTATTATTTTTAAATAATATGTTGTATTATTATTATTGTTACATAATATTTTGTATAATACGTTATAATATTAATTACGTATTATTTGTATAGTTTATTATATTATTTCTACTGTTGCATATTATCGGTTGTATTAGTACAACTTGTATGTTTTATTACGTATATAATTATCCTATAATTATTTAATTTTAAATATAAATAATTATATTTTTAATTAATTATTCTCGTTTAATTG
>NW_017975540.1:0-413 GCF_001876935.1 Asparagus officinalis
TAATGCCTCCTAATATCCTTTGGTATTTTACTATTACATGAGTTGTATTGATTCATAATTTGGTTTTAGGTGCATCATGCCTCCTAATATCCTTTGGTATTTTTCCAATAATTAATTTATTATCTAAATGGTGCATCATGCATGAAGTTTACACTATCGCCTAAGTTCGTGTAACAAATTGCCAATCCTCCAAAGTTCTCCTAAAATGGAGAATGTCTTGAAGGAAAAGATGATAAATTAAGGAAAAAGATGATCAATTTTCTATGTGCAGAAGTACATTCAACTCTTAGGCACAGTTAAAGGCGAAATAAGGCATACCTGATCTATAACTGAATTTAATAACCAACGTAGTTAATGTGGTAAATCCCACATCGAGGATTGTAATTAACTTATTCGAACTTTTCTTTTTACTC
>NW_017975540.1:879-1977 GCF_001876935.1 Asparagus officinalis
CTAACATTGAAGTCACATGTTTTATTGCTACGTTAGGTATAGTAATGGAGCGTCTATATTTACAATGTCCGGTATATCTGCCAGGAAATTCCAAACAAAGATAGAAGCTGGCCAGGTAAATCATTAAATTTGCAGGCAAATTTAAAAGTTACATGTTACTATGTTAGTCATAAGAGCTCTCTTGTGAGGGCAGTATCGGAAGAAATTACATATTAAGACTTTTTTAGTATCCTCATTACATTAGTTGGAAACTAAAAGGAAATGACAGAATGAATGAATGGAAAGAGCGAGAAGAAAATCAGTTTTTCACTAGGAGATTTTCCACATGATTTAAATAAACTAATATTGTGTTCATTGCATACATATTTAGTTACCTATTTTGACCTCACAAGAGATTGGATGACGAATTTTGAGGAAAAAGAGTACCTGTAACTGATTATTTTAAAGTTCGAATTTGGAGATTGGCTGACGAATTTGGAGGAAAAAGCGTACCTGTAACTGATTATTCCTCTGAATTAAGGTTTCCTTGGATCTGAAGATGGAAGGGGATCAGATTGGGACAGCGAGCTCTCGAATTATGAAAGAAAAACAGTGAGGAGAAATGACAGAGATAATATGATAAATTAATCTACTCAACTTCATCTTCCGCCTAACCCATTTTATCATTTGATATAAACTAATTACCTTACTATGTATCTATTTTGCAGTGCAATATAATGTCTTCAAAATACTGATCAAGGATCTCAATGTCCAAGAGGCGGTCATCATTGTAAGTTTATTAGTAAATTCATATTATGTGAAGCTTTTCGTGTTGAATTAAGTTGTTATATTGTCCATAAATATTGGATTATGACTCTCTTTTCTTTGTCTATAAATGTTGAATTGGAATCTTCCTGATTGTTATTTGTATCATTCATAGATATTAAGATAAGTCATTATTTTGTCCATAAATGTTTAATCATATTATGTAGTTGTAATTATGCAAAAGTCTAACATGTATCTTGAAACTTAATTTTCATACTTTTGTTAAAAGTAATTACAGTAGATTTGATCTTTTTTATCTGTATATGTAAAATGTTTGCTGTTTTATTTAAAGAC
>NW_017975541.1:0-1977 GCF_001876935.1 Asparagus officinalis
TATTCATGGCCTCCTCGAGCATCTTGGCCACTTGTTCCGCACTTATCATAAGTGCTTCACGGGGTTGTCGTCCTTCACTGGATACTGTGTTGTCAGATGCGACCGCAGAGCCTGCATCTGATTCTTCATCTTCTGAAGGTACCCTTGTCCGAACTCTACAGTAGGTTCCTCGTTTGATGGCTCTAGACTATAGACGGGTCATAGGCCGGGATGCTTGCGGGATTGACTCGAGATTATCTCGCGCCGATGTCCCTCTGCTGGTCATGTTGGTGGTGACCCTCGGAAATTCTCCCTCTTCAACCACCGTTCTTCTTCATCGGAAACGCCTAGGCCTTGGTTTTGGCGTTTCAGTATTAAGCCTTTCGAAAACCGAAACTCGTTCGGGGACTGTTTGCGGAAAAAGTTGCTGTATTCATTGCTGCATTCATTACAACTTCGATCGTTACAATGAAACAAAAAGATAGTCTTTTTATAAGACCTTTGCACAATGAAAACAAAAGAAATACAACTCCTTTCAAACAAACGCAAGATCCGTTTATCATCTCTTGCTTGCGTGGGTCTTTGGCCTGTGACGGGGACGTTGATATCCGTGGACCACCGGGCAATCAGATCCGCTCCGAGAAAATCGGGCAGAGCTTCGTCTATCCACGGAGGGATATAGAAGCAGAACTTCGTCGATCCGCGTGAGATCTAGAAGCTATAAGCGTATACCTCGGCTAAAGCGAGGTAATAGCTCTTCTTAGTATTAACGCTAAAGGCTAATACTAAGGCTCGGACGGGTGATGAAGGCTCTGATCAAGACCTCTCCTCCTCTTGTTGAAGCACACGGGCACTCTTCACTGCAGCAGGGCTTCGCCAAGCTCTCCAAAAATCCTCCCCCTCTCTCTCTAGCCTTGCTCCAAGACAAAAGAATTCCAGCCCTTTGAATGAGGACCCAAGGGGTCTATTTATAGGCCAAAAGGAGTGTGGGGGGTAGGTAGGGGGTGAGGACACCCCTAGGTGTCTCGGCCAGGCCGAGACACCCTTGGGGTGTCTCGGGAGGCACGAGGGGCGTTGTCCTTTTTGTGAACAGTGCCGGGTTCCCGATTGGTCCGGGTCTTGGTTGTTCCGAAATCCTGTAAGCTCACGTAGCTCGCCGACTCACTTCAGTCGTTCATCGACGTCAATTGGGCTCCTATGGCTCGGATAGTGATGTTCATTATCACTCTTTAACGCTGAACCGTTCGTGGAGACCTATAGACAATTTTCGATGCCTATAGATACCCCCTCCAAAGTGTTCCTGACTCGTTTCTTTGATTGAAGAGGCTGGAATACTTTGGATGTGATTGGTCTAGCCTTCAGTCGGCATCAGGACCTGTAGTTAGCTTCAACTCTTAGCTCCTTCGATTTTCGGTCTATTCGATGCTTTGACGAATATCCGAAGTTCTTCCGGCGCTGCGTTTATCGCTTGGCCGTTGTCGGAGTCTCGAGTTTGCAACTGATGAATTGAGTTTGGCTCGTGTCATTGAGTTGACTTTGAACTACCTCCGCCACATTGTGCTGGCTTAGGGTTTCGGATTGTCGAACGTTGACTTTTGTTGCAACGCGTTGACTGGAGTTGACCTAGGGTTACGCGTTGGCCGGCGTTGACTCTAGGGTTTCGAATCGTCGAACGTTGACTTTTATTGCAACGCGTTGACTGGCGTTGACCTAGGGTTACGCGTTGACCGGCGTTGACCCTTAGGGTTTCGAATTGTCGAACGTTGATTAGTGTGGACTTTGAATCCTCGAACGTTGACTTTTGTTGCAACGCGTTGACTGGCGTTGACCTAGGGTTGCGCGTTGACTGGCGTTGACTCTAGGGTTTCAAATCGTCGAACGTTGACTTTTGTTGCAACGGGTTGACTGGCGTTGACCTAGGGTTACGCATTGACCGGCGTTGACCCTTAGGGTTTCGAATCGCCATTAACACAGTTTATACTCGTACGTTTGCTGGAG
>NW_017975542.1:0-1976 GCF_001876935.1 Asparagus officinalis
ATGGCTGGAACGTCTTCGTCCTTGAAAGAGTACTCTTTTTGGAGTCTCGGATCCGAAGTCTTTTGCTGTTTTCGGAGTTGCTTTTGCGACGTCTAGTTAGCGTCAACAGCTGTTGCAGGTGATTTGCCTTTGCCACGAGAGGCAAAGTTAGAATTTGGAGGCTTAGTTGTTGAATGACCCCTCTCGGCTTTCTTCCTTCGGAGGAATCGCTCAGCTTGCTCCCCTCGGACCTTCAGATCCTTCCACGTTTTGGACGGTGCTGTTCCCATAGCTTCTAATACATCTATGGAAAGATTATTATGGCACGTCTGGAGTATGAACTCCTCCGTGACCGGATCTCGGCAGTTCATTGCCTTGTTCCGGAAGCGTTTAACAAAGTTTTCCACGAGTTCTCCATCCTTCTGCTTTTCTTCAAAGAGCGTCCCGATTGACACCTCCGTGTCATCGTCGAAGAAATTAGCGAGAAACATGCTTTCCATATCGTCCCATGTAGTGATATTTCCCGGTTTAAGCTGGCGGTACCAATCAAATGCAGGAGCGCGAAGGGTTCCTACGAACGATCGTACCATCAGAGGTTCGTTACCTGAAATGATCCCCAGGTGAGACTTGAAATAAATCAAGTGTTGGGTAGCGGAGCCCCTTCCATCGAATGGTGTGAAATTAATCAAATTGAACTTCGGTGGGTATGGAATGGAGTCCCACTCCCTCGGGTAGGGTCACGGAATGCCAGTCTTTTTTACTTCTTGGGCAGACATCAAAGCATTGATTTTGCTTTCCAAGTCTTTCATCTTAAGATCTTTGCCTATCTCACTCTTCTGGCGATTTTGGGGATGGATATTGATACCACCCCCAACGTTAAGAACGCCTTCCGTATTCCTGTTCTCGCGGGGAGTCTCGATGTTAAGATTTTCTTCTACCTCTGAGTCGCTATCTATCCGATTAGCGGTCGGACGACGACTAGATTCACCGCGCTGGTTTGTCAGCTGTTGGAGTTGTTGTGCGTGTAAATCTTTAACACGTTGTACAGCCATCTCCATTATAATTTTAAAATCCTCCTTTTTCTTTGCCAAAGCTTCTTGAAGAAGTTGAGCCATCTGTTCAGTGGTGATCATGAACGACTCTCGAGACTGTCCTGTACTGGATACAGTAGCATCTGAAGCGATCGCTGAGTTAGCATCCGACGCTCCTTCGTCTGAGGATTGTCCTCTCTGGATTCTGTTGTAATTGTAATCTCTACGCCTTATAGCCCCGGTTTGCAGCCGAGTCAACCGTTTGGACATTTGTGAAAAAGGCTCAGGGTTGTAGCGCCGCGTGGACTTTCCTTTTTCTGCCATATTAATCGTGAATTCCGAAAGTTCACGTTCCTGAACGGGTGGCTTTCTTTTACGGAAACGTCTTGATTTATTTCTCTCCGTTTCTGTAGAAAGTCTTTCAAACACTGAAATCCTTTGCGAGGCAGTCTTGGAACAGTTACACTCTGCTAACACTGCCTTGATGAGTTTAGTACAAGGACAACGAGAATCCCTTTCTCGGGAGTTTTTCTTCCGAGATTTACTCATACCCTTAGTCTGATAGTACAGCTCATCGATATTATTATCGGAGCCACCTATCTTGTGTTGGCATAACCCTCTTATTCTAACATCGTCTTCTTCTGACGAATAAAACTCTCTTTGAGGATATATCGCTCCGTCATTATTTTCAAGAGTCGCTCGTTTGAAAACTTGCCTCCGCGCGTGTGAGGGTTCAACAGAATCTCAAACTTCTACTCGTAGCCCAAGGCGAGTGGTTACTGGTACTTTCTCTGTATGAGGGATTTTTGAATTACTGGAGACTCGCTCCCGACCCCCATTTTGACCAATCAAGCGGGGTTGTTTTTATGCAAAGGGCCGAGACGATCCATAATGCTTATTTTAACTCGGGATGAGTCCACGCCGCCGTGGGGTTTTACAGGAGGTGAGGAAGTCATTGGAACAAAA
>NW_017975543.1:0-849 GCF_001876935.1 Asparagus officinalis
CATGGCAAATAGTAGGTAAGATCTTTCACTACCAAAGCAAGTTCATTATGGCGTAACAAAGAGTCATCTAGACAAGCACTAATATATCTATCAGGTAACAAACATCATGGCAAATAGTAGGTAAGATCTTTCACTACCAAAGCAAGTTCATTATGGCGTAACAAAGAGTCATCTGTAAGCAAGAGAATCAAATTGAAAAAAATATGTTTAACAAACAATTAAAGATCTTTACATCATAACTTGTTCCCTCAAACAATGTTTGTGTTGATTGATGCAATGTAAATAGCCAAACCGCATGATAAACGTGAAATAAAAATAAGGAAGGGACAGCCAGCAGACAGTGGAATCAGAATTCAGTATTATCAAGATGACTTGATTCCTCTTTGAAGAAAAACTCCATCATAACTTCGGTAGGTTTCTGATTCAGTATTATCAAGTTATCTGTCAGTTACAAACATTCTTTTGAAAAGTCCACTAAATGATGGAAGCTTTGCTCTTAACAATACGAAAACAATATAATTATTAGCACATCATTTAAGTATCAAATTTTATGACAAAGGATACTGAAAATGCATGTGTTGTACATGAGGTGTAAGTTTTTGAACCACTAAGTACTGACCTCTAGAAAAGAGCTGCAGAGCGCAACAGCTTCAATTCTTTGTTTGTGTAAAACATATACCAATTAAACTTGGGTACACGTATGGGATAGCTGCATTTCCGACAATCAAGTATGGTCGAAGCGGGTCCCAGAGCAAAAAATTATTTAACAAATAACTCATTATACTGTGCCGCAAGATTGAGTGCTCCAATCACAATTCCACTATCTCTCTTGTCCGCCTGTCGTCGCGC
>NW_017975543.1:1235-1976 GCF_001876935.1 Asparagus officinalis
CACGAAAACAAAAACAAAACAAAAAAAATCATCAAATATGATCAAAATCATACCCACTGATTGAGCTCAGTGTTGAATTCGTAGAAAGTAACGTGAGCAGCCATGATCAGGATCTCCTCCACATGGGGATCGATCCTCTGAAGAACAGTCAGATTCAGGACTTTGGTGCTCTGCTGATCGAGGTTCAGATTAGGGCAAATTTAGAACAAAATAAGAGGACTGAAGATGACTGCAGTGATCTGAGCCGACGATCAATTTGGCGGTGAAGATGACTGCAGCGATCTGAGACGCGCTACACGGCTCCAACCCTAGCCGGGCTTCGGAATCGAGGATCGCAAGGAATCGAAAGAGACCGGACTTGATCGGAGCGGAGCGGAAGCGGTGAGCGAAATCGCGAGGGGGACTGCGATCCTTGAAGAGGTCTAAGAGATTGGAGATCTCTTCCATGGCGATGGAGAGATCAGTTCATGAGCGAATCGAAGAGGCGACGACGAGGGGTTGAGGGGGGAGAAAAGGGGATGGCGTTGGTTTGGGGGAAAATAAATGAGAAAAAAACGGAAATCCAAAAAACACATCAGTACCCAAACACTCACTTGGTAATTTAATTTGGTGGAAGGCTATTTTGGGGAGGATAAAGTTTTTTTAGAACTCCCTCTTTTAAAGGGTAGATAGATATATGGGAAAAGTGAATCTAAGGTGACACCCTAGGCTCCCACCTAAGGACGCGGCCTAGAATCATAT
>NW_017975544.1:0-1976 GCF_001876935.1 Asparagus officinalis
AAGAAGAACTTGTACAGAACTATTCTTGAAAAAACGACGAGTCTCCTCATCATGGGTGTCCATTATACCATTCTGCATGGAAATTTCGAATGAGAGAAGTACTAAAATATAAAACATGACTTAGCATCTGAAAAGAAACAAAATTACTTCTATGCCATGAAATACACTAAGGTTAACTAAACCCTTAAAGATAATTAAGGTGAAAGGTTTTGCAAAAGGAGAAGCTTTTCATATGAAAAGAAGATCAATAGAACATAAGAAAGTTCAGGAAATTTAGTCCATGTTATTTCGATTACCATAGGCTACATGGTTTTCCCAGCCTACATTAATTACCACGGTAAGTGGCAAATGTCACTCAAAGTCAAACATGCAGAGCCTCAAAGTTAGAGGTTTGGATGGCTGTCAGATGTCATATCACCTCAAAGTTGATAGAAATGTTTATGCATTTATTAAGAATCAAAATATAATTATTACATAAACTTAAGTTGTATTCCTTGATACCTGAGCGGTTTTTTCAGAAACAAAAAGGAAATTGTTGATACAGATCATAAAGGATTTCATTCTCGCACAAGTCACAACCTAATCATTTTCAGCTTTTCATTATTGTACCAGTAATGCAAGGAAAAAAATGCAGCGCTCATAAATTTTAATTAGGTTAAATAATCAAAGTTAAAGCTCACTGTCTTAAACCAATAGTCTAAGACTGGAAAGCACATATAAGGTTAATAAAGAAAATGAAATGCTAAAACAGAAAGGCCCTGAAGGAATGTCAATGAATTAATTAGTCTCCTCCTGTTTAGTTTTAGGCATTAGTTTTGGTGATCCACGTAGTTACATACCATCAATGTGATCACACATTTGGAATTAATTTCATTGGAGTGGTATTAAGTATTAACTACGTTAAAATGTAGAGAAACTGGATAGTGCATACTTGCCTAATGGTTAATAGTTGAAACACAAGAATATTTTCTCAAGCAGCTGCAAAACCTTACTGGACAGAAGCAAATAGGGTACAATGTTGAGTTTTTGATGCCATAAAGGAAATTTACTCTAGCAATTATTTATATCAATTTTAAGAACATGTTACATAACGTGTTCTTTGCATTATGAAACATATCACAAGCTGCAGATTTGTAACACTAGGAAAGAACACAGCATTAGCATAACACAGTGATTTTCATGGAAACACACGTTACAAAGTGTGTTTCTGCACCTTGCGTTTTTTAGGTGTTACCAACCAACCTTTTAACTGTAATGATATCCGGATGTTAAAGAAAAATCAAAACTCTTCCCCCTCAATGCGAGAAAAGCTTCTTCAAGCCTTTGTCTTGCATCTCCAAAAACCCCAACCAATTTTATGATACATGCCAATTTCCCAATTATGGTGGCAAATTTCCATATGATTGCAACTAAGCTATTCTCATTTTGACAAAAAAAGGATAGAGCCGGGACCAAATTACTAATGAAACAATCAAATTCTTGTGACAATGAACACTTTCATTGCGACTACGAGCAATCTCTTCACTTTCAATCTCTCTCCCTCTCTCCCACTATTGATCTCCATCATTGTCTTTGTTTTTCTTCTTTCTTTTTGCTTTGCATAAATTTGTTCATTTCAGCTGCTTTTATTTGCATCTTTTGCATTATTTTGTTCATCTGTTGTTGTTTCTAGCAATGTTATGTTAAACGTTGGGCGCTCCTAGGCGTCGGACTTGGCGCCCAACCCTTAGACGCCTAGGCGGGCGCCTAAGCGGTTTCTGAGCGTTTTTTTCTTTTTATCTTTTTTAATGCGATACTTGAAGATAAATATATATATACTCAATCAAATATGCATAAATACAAAAACACCAACACATATGCTATCCAAACTATAATAACTTATAAGTTACTATTAAACTTAATCTTATATTTAACTTAAACTTAATATTTAACTTATAACTTAATTTTATATTTAACTCAAATTACTGTTAAATTAA
>NW_017975545.1:0-1975 GCF_001876935.1 Asparagus officinalis
CTCCCGATCGCCACCTGGAACAGCGAGACACTCCCGATCTACGAGCCCGGGCTCGACGACGTCGTGAAGCAGTGCCGTGGCCGCAACCTGTTCTTCAGCACCGACGTTGAGAAGCACGTCGCTGAGGGTGACATCATCTTCGTCTCTGTCAACACCCCCACCAAGAAGCGTGGCCTCGGCGCTGGCAAGGCTGCTGACCCCACCTACGATCCTCAGGTGACCGAGGATCAGATTCAGAGGGAACTCGCGATGAACAAGTGAGTGTGACTTGGGATGCTTATGAGGCTGCAAAAGGGGCTTATGGAATCTGCATTCTCACCGAATGGGATGAGTTCAAGAGTTTGGACTACAAGAAGATTTATGAGAGCATGCAGAAACCTGCATTCATTTTTGATGGGCGCAATGTGGTTGATGTTGAGAAAATGAGGGGGATTGGATTCATTGTTTACTCACTTGGAAAACCTATTGATGCTTGGCTCAAGGATATGCCTGCTGATGCTTGAGGAGGAAGAAGGTTGAGAGATTGATGAAGGAGATTCTTTATAAATTTGTTGTTTCTAATGGCATATTATCATTTTTTTGTTGGGGTCTTAGCTAAGTAGAGTTTGGGTCCTCTGTTATGTTTTTTTTCCCTGTTGCATTTTAGTTACGTACTTTGTATTGGATGTTATCAGTTGGGTTTGAGATATGAGAACTGAGATTCCTATCTGATGTGTGTTATATTTCTTCTAATGTCGAGTTATTTTTGTTGTGTTCATTACTGAGAGTTAGTTTTTATTTTATTTTTTTGCTTTTTTTTGTTTTGTTTTTTTTTTTGTTCTTGGTTCTTCTCTGCGGTGGGTGGCTAGTGTCCTTCAAACATTGATGGTCAATAAAACAGTTTTAATCATGCAATGAGAGAGGGCTTGGATTGGTTAGGATTTTTGGAGTTAGGTGTTCAGTTTGCCTTTTGATGGCAAAGTCTCTTTGCTTGTAGTGAAACTGCCTTTTGAAGAATGCCATGCTTCCATAGAAACACAAACCAATAATATTGGCGGATATATAATCCACTCACAAGCCTATTCATTCAGAATTAAATGCATTTCAGAATTTCAATTCAGTTAAATTACATCACATAGTATTGTTCTTGTTGTCATCCAGATTATGCCCCCTTGAAATTTTTGTTCTTGAAATTTTTTGGCAAGGCAATATATGGCCTTTATGTGTCTCCCAGGATCCAAAAAAGAAATCCTCACCTCCCGGTCTTGTTGAGGCTTTTTCCTTACACCAAAGCAACACCAACTCATGTCGAAACGTGTTTCTGAAAATGTTGCCCTGTATAATTTGGATGCACTCTGTAGATATACAAAGTATTAAATAATTTTGCCAGCCCCGATACAATGAGTAAAGATTAGAAAGTAAATATGGCGTGTCCATTTCTTACGCAAACATGTAAACTTGTCTAATTATTATTTTCTTTAGTTACGTCAAATATTGTCGAATTAAAAATATGTAACACGGAGCTTCATCAAATTCTCCAAAATTGAACCAACTATGACTAAGATTGGCATGTAGGAATATGTAATCATAGATGCAGTGAAGCTAACAGCTTACTAACGTCCATGGAAGCCCAAGTCACCACATAATACTCAAATCTAATGTCGTCGATGAAAATTATGTACTGTATCTTCCCTTTCCTATAGATGATCAACCCTCTTAAAAAGACAGAAAACAATCATTAGATTGTTAATCAGCGGAAATCCACCAATCCCATTAGCACATAGAACTATTAGATCCAATATTTTGCAAAATTTGATGACTTTTATTCATCCGAACTAAACAAAGGACATGATGTGCACCCCTGGAAAAATCTACAAAAATGCATAAATGGATATATCCTCCATTGAAAATAACATATGCAGATAGGCAAGAGCTGATCCAATAAATAAATAAATAATAAAATGTATACATATGGATACTTGTACGTAAATCTGAT
>NW_017975546.1:0-1973 GCF_001876935.1 Asparagus officinalis
TGAGGAATCCGCCGTTCTTATTGCAGATGACCTGGTTGGGCTAGAGCGTTCTCGTGACCAGGTACTCGAAGAGCTCGGATCCACCCAGGAGAGACTGATAAAACTGAAGAGTGAAGCTGCGGAGATTTTAAGCAATTCTGAGGAATCTGCCCGAGCTGATCTGCAGGCGGGACTTGAGCGGAGTTATGCAGATAGACTTCTTAGTTTAAAGTCTCATATACTTAGTCGTCAGTTGCCTTCGGGCTAATGAGCTCTTTGTTGTATGCTTTTGCCTTGAAATAGAAAACTCTGCATTTGCTTCTTTTGTGATTTTTCTGCATTTATTCTGAATGACACGTTTGTGGGATTTTTGGCAAACCCCCAGCCCTCAACGGGTTTGATATGTCTTTACCGATCACCGTTTGAAATCGGACTAGCATGTGAATTATTAAACCCGTCTCACATGTAACGTTGTGCTAAGAGAGTAAACTCTCTGAGGCTTTGTGCTATGATTTTGAATACATAGGCTTCGTCTTTCTCACGGGAATAGACTACCCGGCAACGCGTGTTAGGCGTTGACTTATCCCTACTTAGGCTTCGGGATGAAATTCCCCGTGCATTGAGTGCCCGGATTGGAAGTCGTGTCTATTCTAAAAGCAAAGACAGACTAGACACGGGAGAGGAAGAATTTTATATTCTATCTCCCGGTGCTGAAGAGGAAGAATTTTATATTCTATCTTCAGCTGGAAAGGAAACTCGAGGTGGGATCTCCACCCCCAGAATCCGGAAGGATGAAACTAAGAGTGGGATCTCCACTCCGAGAATCGGAAAGGTTCGAACGACCCTAACTTTCGGAAGGTTTGACTATTCGAGTTGAAAGTGGACCTCTCGTTCATTGGTGGAATCGAGAGGGGATTCTGGCTGTAGTCCTAAATGTAGGAAGGTTTGACCAAGCAGGAGTTTGAGACGACCCTAACTGTAGGAAGGTTTGATCACTCCCTCTCGTTCATTGGAGGAATCGAGAGGGGATTTTGGCTTTGGCCCTAACTTTTATAGGTTTGACCAGAAAGCAAAGAAAGTGGAATACGGGTAGCAAGGAAAGTGCCAACTCGTATTATCACTCAAAGGGAGACTTTGATGCTAGGTGATTCTGACCTAACATGTTGAGTCTGAGAAATGCCAATGACTGGCAGATGGAAATGTTGGTGGATCCACTGTCGTTTGATTTGATCAGCGGATGGTTTGGTGAGGAAAAATTAACCTATCAGAGGATTGGATCTCACAAAAACGACTCATAAGAGTTAGAGAATGAGAAGAGACATTCTGACCTTTAGAGTTCGAACGTGAATTTCTTATTCACCAATTCCACAATGATTGGGTTATCCCTAAGAATACCCCTGTGGTATTCTTTCGGGCTTCCGGGAACTTCCCGATGCATTGGTTATCCAAAAAGATACTAAGGATAGTATCTTTTCAGGAATTTGCCGTTTATCGGCATCATGAGCCGGTCGCCGTCTTTGGTGACGAGGCGATAGGCGCCACTCGAGTAGACTGTCTCCACTACGAATGGTCCCTCCCATTTGGGTTCGAATTTACCCTTCTTCTTGGAGTTAAGGATCATAGGCCGTTTCACAGCTAGAACCAAATCTCCTTCTTTGAAACTCCTTTGTCGAACCTTTTTGTCGAAGCTCGAGAAATTCTAGCCTGGTAAAACTCAATTTGCTGTTGAGCTTCCAGGCGCTCTTCATCGAGCCTCTCGAGTTCTTCGAGGCGTTTCTGATGTTGTTCTTCGGTCGTCATCTGGGTTGCAAGGGCGATCCGAAGAGACGGGATTTGGATCTCCAAGGGAAGAACAACTTCACATCCGTACACCAGTGAATACGGGGTTGCTCCCGTTGGTGTGCGCACCGTGGTCCGATAGGCCTATAGAGCCACGCCAAGCTTGTCATCCCAGTCTCGTTTATTAGTTTTCACGATCTTTGACAAGAGTTTGA
>NW_017975547.1:0-2141 GCF_001876935.1 Asparagus officinalis
ATTACACTTAATATTCTAGAGGATAATCCAAAATCTTTTTCACCACCAAAATCCCTCACTGATCAATTTCAATTGACAATGGGTCCACTAAAAATACCTTTCTGGCCCTCTTAACTCTTTCCATGAACAAGAGGTCCACTTTTATTTCGGAGTCCCCTTTCGATAAACGAAAGAACTCCCTTCTTCTTCTCTTTGGTTAAGCCCTCTCATGGCTATAACCGAAGTTGAAGTTTCACTTCGATAAACGAAGAACTCATTTTTCAGTTTAGATAACCAATCCTATAAAAGGCAAGTTTATCTAGATTTTCCAGATTCTCGGAGTGGAGATACCACTTCTAGTTTCTTCTGCGCTGGAAATAGAATATAAAATTCTTCCTTTCCAGAATCAAGGAATAGAATATAAAATTCTTCCTTCCTTGTTTTTCGGGTTCGCCTTCACCCCAAAAGAAGATCGGGAAATAGAATATAAAATTCTTCCTTTCCCGCACTGATCTTTTCCAAAATTTGTCAATCTAGGATTCATCCTAGGAAGTTTATCCCGAATCCTAAGCAGGGATAAGTCTGCGCCTAACACACGCTGCCGGTTTAGTCTTTTTCCGTAGAAAAAGACACCAGAGTTTGATTCTGGGGTATTCTATCCCGAATCCTAAGCAGGGATAAGTCTGCGCCTAACACGCGCTATCGGTTTAGTCTTTTTCCATAGAAAAAGACACCAGAGTTTGATTCTGGGGTATTCTATCCTGAAACCTAAGCAAGGATAAGTCTGCGCTTAACCCGCGCTGCCGGTTAGTTCTTAAAACATTGTGACAGGTTGTTATTAATAACACCAGAATCCATGCCTTACACGCATGGGGAATTTCATCCTGAATCCTAAGAAAGGATATGCCGATGCCTAACACGCGTCGCCGGTTTAGTCTTTCTCCGAAGAAAAAGACACCAGAGTTCGATTTTGGGGAATTTTATCCCGAAGCCTAAGTAGGGATAAGTCAACGTCTAAAACACGTTGCTGGGTAGCCTATTACCTTAACAATGGCGAAGTCTACATATTCGAAGTTGTAGCATCAAGTCTAAGAGAGTTCATTCCTTTAGCACAACGTCACATGCGGAACGGATTTAGACAATCCGCATGCTAGCCCGACTCAAACGGTAGTCGGTAAAGGCTAATCAAACCCGTTGAAGGCTGAGGGTTTGCCAAAAATCCTAAAAGAATTATGGTCAATCATTTCAAACGGAATGAGGAATCATAATAAAGATAAAGACAAAAACCAGTTCCACTAAAAAGATCAAAAGTCAAAACATTCAGCAAATAAAATCATACATCAAGCGCATGGCCAAAAATCTGCTGATTAAGCTTAGACAGCTTCTCATCATAAGCTTGCCTCAGCTCAGCTTTGATGGACTCCTCGTTGGTGGCCAATGTCTTCGCAGCAACCTTCTCCGTCTCGGTCAGCTTCTGCTTCAAAGATTTCAACTCCTCAGATAAAGCAGTGTGGGCTTGCTGATCCCGTATCTTCGTCATCTGAAGAATACTCAAAGTCTCCTCTTTCTCATGGAGCTCTCTTCGGAGCTGGTCTATCTGGGTCTCACAAGAGGTAATAGAAGAGTCAAGCTCAGTGAGTGAAGATGATCTAGCAGCAAGGTGGGCCTCAACTCGGTCCACTCGATCCCGTTGCATCTGAATCTCGAGCTCAGCAAAAAGCCGAGTATCGCGCCATGTCTGTAAGCGAGTATCAAGCTCGGCAGCAATGAATGAAGAGACACCTGCATCCCGGAGCTCGCGAAACATCCGAAGCTCATGCTCTAGGCAATCAAGATCATCAACGATAGCCTTCGCCAGATCCGGGTATCCTGCATCCCTTATGGAATTTATCTTGGAATCAAGAAAAGATTTAAACTGATGAAGGAAAAATCCGCCGTGGAAGAGCTTGCCAATCATAGCATTCATGAAGGAGAAGAAAGAGCGGACTTCTATGCAAATGATGATCTTCTCAGGGTCATCGTCTGATAATAACTCCTTCACAAGGACATGAAGCCGAGAAGAAAGCCCTACGCAAAAAGGACTGTCAAAAGCTTTAAAAGAGGAAATAAATAACATTTCTCAGTTGCCCAATCTATACCTTCTTCCCCTTGAGTCACTGGGG
>NW_017975548.1:0-1328 GCF_001876935.1 Asparagus officinalis
AATCCCTCAATAGGCGTGGCCAACAAGAAATCTTGGGCGTGCTTTGCCCGCAGGCACTCAACAATCGCAACCTGCCTCTCTGAAAGGTCAAACTCCGTCGATAGATCTCTACAAATGCCACCATAAAAGATGCCTGCCAAGTAACGCATTGGTTTTGGGGGGACAGTCCCTTTAGTGGTGATTTGAAGAAGATCAACCTCAGGTAGCTTGGCTTGAAGAGAGGCCCGAGCGGTAGTAAAATGCTCACCTAAAGAGACCTCACCACAACCTCTCAAAATGTGGTCTTGGAGCTCGATGGAGTGAATCCGAGAGGCCACAAAAGAAAACAGTATGGCATCGGCCGCTGCATAGACCCCCAACGCGCCCACCTTGATAGGTAAAGAGGTCAGCCTCCATTGTAGATCCCCGAAGCCTGGGCCTTCGGATGTGACAATGCTCTCGACTGACCTCCGAAGCGCAATATCAAACTGAGTCGCCACCTAAGCAAAGAGCTATGGTGGGCAATTCCTCAAGGCGAAATTCAACTTGGACAAACCTGCACAAGCCCTCAAAAAGATGATCTCGCACTGTGGATCCCTAAGTTGGTCCAACGCTTCCATTAACTGAGTCGCCTTTGCCACCCTCTTTGCTGCTAACCCACCAACAAACCCCTCATCCATGCTAAAAGCTCCACCTAAAAGCCTTACTCCATCGCGAGGCCGACTGATATCCGAGGGAAAAAGCCCCTCCAACAAACTCCTAGGATCCGGTGAGGGCCAGAATAATTCAGTTTTGGTGACATTGAGGTCCAACCCGAGCCTTGAGCCTTCAGTCTCGATCACCTTATATGCCTTAACAATCTCCAAAGTATCCCCGACCAGGACCCATCGTCCAAGTACCAAGCATGAAGAGCCAACTTGCACTCTTCCTGCACTTGTAGAATCAACGGGTGAAGCGAGAGCGCGAACAACATAGGTCCTAACTGATCCCCCTGCTGGATCCCCCTGAGAAGACCAAATAAAATCCACCCCTAAATATAGTCTAGCGGGCTGCACATATAGAAATTCCACCCAAGGAGAGATCGCCGAACACTTAAGGCGCACTTCTCACAACATATTACTCCTGTCGACCAAATTAAATGCATTCTGAAAGTCGACCAAAAGCATGGAGAGTGAGTCCTCCGCATGGTGGACATCAACGAACCTATTAACCGCATACAAAACCGCTTTTGCCCCTCCTGAGATTCCCACTCCAAACTAAAAATCTCCTAAATAACTCGTCATGTCCTTCCCCACCTTCTTCATGGCCACTTTAGAGACGAGACGCCTCCAAATGGTACCTACGGCAAT
>NW_017975549.1:0-583 GCF_001876935.1 Asparagus officinalis
CTTTTATTTGACCAATTACTCACATTTGCACAAAACACCCTAAATTCAAATTTATTTTTGCAAAAACCCTCCTAATATTTTTTTTTTGGATTTGCATAAAACACCCAATTTGTTTTTTTTTTCAATTTGAAATCATGTACCCAATTATTTGTTTTTACACAAAAACCCTAAGAATTTTCGGATTTTGCATGAAACACTCTTTTTTTTTTTTGAAATTTTCAATTTTTGAACAAGATATCCTAAGTTCAAACCCCCAATAAATTTTCAGATTTGCAAAAACCCCCCTCCAATTTTCGGGTTTTGAATAAACATCCCCCAATTTTCGGATTTTGAACAAAAATCCCTAATTTTTCTTTTGGCAAATCCCCAAATTAAACCCTAAATTGATCATGAATCAACACAAAATATGATAATCATTCATTACTACCCAAGATTCATTCACCAATTCGTCCATGAGAAAAAAATTACAAGATCAAGTTTAGAAATCATACCTTGGGGAGATGATTGGAGGTGGAAGAAGCCCAAGAAATTACCCAAAATGTGCTTGATCTTGTGTGGGTGAATTAGGGATTGAGGGGGGGGG
>NW_017975549.1:943-1971 GCF_001876935.1 Asparagus officinalis
TATATATATATATATATATATATTTGAAAAGGGAAAAAAAATAGTTTTTTTTTGAAAAGAGAAAGGAAAAACCTAATTAAAATAAATCCTACTTATTTTTTTTTAAAGTTCGTTTTTTTCTTTAGATAAAAGGAAGGAAAATTATCCCAGGAAAGTAAAAATTTTTTTTTTAAGAAAGAAAAAAAAATTTAGTTTTTTTTTAAGGAAAGAGAATTAGTTTTTTTTTAAATATGAGAAGATAAAGAAAAAGAAAAATCCTAACTAAAACAAATCAAATCAATCACTTTTCAATCAACTCTAACTCTAGGGTTTAGCCTAACTCAACTAGACCAGCTCCTAACCAAAAAATTCCTATAGTGAAAAGATCAAAGTTTTACCCAGGTAGTTAGCCAGGTAAGGATAGTACTAGAGGTTGATCAAAGATCAATTAAGTACCTCTTTCCTTGCGGAGCGCTTTACGTAACCCCTAAACCTTGCCTTAGACACCAACTAATCTGAGAAAACTTAAACCGGTTCACTTAAGGATTTCTTGTTCCTTATTGAGCTCGATTCCTTAGGGCCAACGTCTAATGAGTTTTATTAGGCTTGGATTGTGTAGTGAGGAATTAGTGATTTTGGGCTAAGGAAAGGGTGATGAAATCCCCACCTTATCTTGATTATAGGATTTTGCCCTTAAAAAAATATTTTCAAGTGTGTGCCAAACCAAGATGCTCAAATCACTTTGGTGAATTCCTACTAATTATATGAAATGCAACCCTAGAATTAAAAGCGACTAAAAAGGATGGAAAAGAAAAATCTTTTTTTTAATTATGGTCAACAACACTCAAATGTGAGAAGAGAGCTCTTGTTTGAATTTATTATCTTGTTAGTTAATGTCCAAGTGAAAGGTGGATTTTATTATGGTCAACAAAAATAAAATCTTTTTGTTTTTTTTAATTTCTAATTGTCTCTAATTGTGGGAAACTAACTAAAGGTGTGGAATTGAAAATATTAGGAAGAAGACTTACCACAAGCGAATCTCCAATTCC
>NW_017975550.1:0-1970 GCF_001876935.1 Asparagus officinalis
CGAACTGATTGACGTGTGCGTGTTGACCGACGCGCATGAATTGATTGACGAGCGCGTGTTGACCGACGGGCACGAACTGATGGACGAGCGCGTGTTGACCGACGCGCGTGAACTGATCGACGCGCGCGTGCTGACAGACGCGCACGAACTGATTGACGAGCGTGTGTTGACCGACGCGCGTGAACTGATCGACGCGCGCGTGCTGACCGACGCACGTGAACTGATCGACACGCGCGTGTCGATTGAGTGAGCCTTCTTGACTCGTACACTCTTTGTTTTGAGTTGCATGAGGGAGCTTATAGGCAATTTTAGATGCCTACAGATACCCCTTCCAAAGTGTTTCAGCCTCATTCTTTTATAGAGGGTCTAAAATGCTTTGGATATGATGGGAACCCACCTTCAGTCGGTGTTAAAGGACCTACAGCTAATTTCAATTCTTGACTTCTCCATTTTTAGCCTATTCTGTATTTTGTTGAATAGCTAAAAAATTTTCCGGTGTTGCGTTTATCGTCTGACCGTTGTTGAAGTTTTGAACCAGAATTGGTGTGTAGATTTTGGCTTGTGTCATTGAGTTGAGTTTTGAGCTAATTATCTACATCGCAACGCATTGACCGGCGTTGACCTAGGGCTACATGTTGATTGGCGTTGACCTTAGGGTTTCATATCGATCGGCGTTGATGCTCATCACAACGCGTTGACCGGTGTTGACCTTAGGGTTACGCGTTGACCGGTGTTGACCTTAGGGTTTCGTATCGATCGGTGTTGACTCTCATCGCAACGCATTGACCGATGTTGACCTAAGGCTACGGGTTAACCGACATTGACCCTAGGGTTTCGCGTTAACGTGAGGAGAACCAGTTTATACTCGTGTACTCCTGTGAGTTTCGAGAATCAGTATAACCTCGTGTACCCGTCGGAGGTTGCCGGGTTATCCTTAAGAATTATTATATAAATAATATTCTCCAGAAACTTCCCGTCAAAATGAGGAACAGTTTAGACTCGTATACCCATTGGAGTGTGAAAGTGGGTCTTGAATATTCTTGAAAATAGGCGAAAATATCGTGAAGTCATCCAAAAATATAAAATTGGGTCCCGAATATTCCGAAAATAAGCGAAATGTCGCGAAGTCACCCAAAATATAAAATTGGGTCCCGAATATTCTTGAAAACAGGCGAAAATATTGCAAAGTCATCCAAAAATATAAAATTGGGTCCCGAATATTCTGAAAATAAGCGAAATACCGTGAAATTATCCGAGAGATGAAATTGGACTCCGAACATTCCAAATATGAGTGAAAATGCCATGAAATTATCCCAAAATATGAAAGTGGGTCCCGAATATCCTAAACATGATCGAAATGCCGCGGAATCACCCAACAATATAAAACTAGGCTCTGAATTTTCTGAACATGATCAAAATGCCGCGGAATCACCCAACAATATAAAACTGGGCTCCGAATATTCTGAAAATAGACTAAAATGCCACGAAATTATCCGGGAGATGAAATTGGACTCAGAATATTCCAAATCATTCCAAAAATGGGCGAAATCAGACGAGAATTCAACGAGAAAAAAAGAGCTACCGGATCATATCTGACTGCACAAACACGGGTCAGATAGACCCGACCCACGTGAACGCGGATCGGATGTATCCGACCCGTGGACACGCGGGTCGGGCATAAATCTGACCCGCGGAACGCGGGTCGGGTTGAATTCATTTTGGGACTTAGAGCATCTCCAACAATGATCTTAGGTTTTCCCTATATTTGAGGAGCAAATCTCTCATCCTAGGAAATAGAGAACCAAATAATGAGCAAGTGCTCCAACAATGCTCCCCAAATGGCTCCCTATCTTATGTCCTAGACTAAATATAGGGAATAGAAGGGGGAAAAAATTGCTCCAACAATGCTCCTTATGTTGAGACTAAATATAGGGAGTCATTTCTTGTCTTTGATTTGGAATACCAAATCA
>NW_017975551.1:0-1737 GCF_001876935.1 Asparagus officinalis
TAGAAAGTGTGAAGACTTATGCCACTTACCGTTCAGCGGTGCAGGACCTTGAACTTATCCAGAAGCAGGTTAATGCGATTGTGCTGGATGAAAGCACCCTTAGGAAGAAAGCCGAAGTGATGGTACATGCCGCTCATGAAGAAAAGCTATCTGCTATTAAATCCCGGCTCGTGTATTTCACTTTCACTGAGGCTTAATCATGTAGTGTTCTTTTTGTTTGATAAGAACAGGGTTTTTGTATCACTCTTCAATATTTTTGATGATAATATAAAAGAGTGATTCTGGTTTTCTTTTCATTGCATGTGTCGTGTTCTGACTTGCAACAATGCAACTATATGGAAAACGTCCAACTCTTTTAAAATTTCCCTTACAATCATTTAAGATAATTCTGGAAAAAATTTAACTTGTTGGGGGGGGGAATGAACACTAGTTATTCCTTTGCATAAGAATTAACTGGTTCAAACAGGTTTGAACTGTTAGAGGCGGTTTGTTAACATAACAGAGATTTGGGGATCTATCGATCTATTGGGAATAGTCAATAGATTAATTAAATTTTTTTTTTGTAAGTGGTAGGATTTTACTCTGACATGCGAGCAATCGCTATCAAAGTAATTTGAGGGTTTATCACTCTATTAGGGAGAGTTGATAAGTGGATTCTTGTCAGAGGTATAGTGTTAACGTAACAAGGAAAACATTGCTATGAAAGCAATTCTAAGGACTTATCGCTCTATTGAAGAGAGTCGATAAGTGGATTTTTGTCAGAGGTGTAGTGTTAACGTGACAAGAAGAATATTGCTACAGAAGCAATTTTGAGGACTTATCGCTCTATTGAAGAGAGTCGATAAGTAGATTTTTGTCAGAGGTGTAGTGTTAACATGACGTCTGTGAGGAAAGAATATTGTAGCGTCTCACTGGAGAGGACTGCTAAGTATTTCATCATCAGAGCGATGAATTGTGATACTTGTGATTCGAACAAGATTTTGAGAATTTTATCACTCTATTAAGGAGAGCTGATAAGTTGAATATTTACTACTCTATTAGGGAGAGTTAGTAAATTAATCATGATTTGAATGATTTTGGAGACTTATTGTTCTTTTGATGAGAATCAATAAGTAGATTTTGACAGAGGAATCATTGTTACACCGATGTAAACAAAACTCAAGCTCTGTGGGATATGACCTTCGTCTGAGGTGTAATATTAACCTGACGATGATTTAAACCCTGCTGAGGAAATACCAAGGTTTAATAATGTCATGTTAGGAGGGTTCATGAACTTTAGGAATAAGTATCATGTTCAAAAATACAAAGGTGGATCCTTTGTTTAGGATAATCATAACGCACAAGGCGACCTCTGCGTTGGAGGTTCGAAACATAAAGTTGAGAACCATTACAACGCAGGTCTAGACCTGGCGTTTGAAAAATTTGAACGCAGAGATAACTCTGCGTTAAAGTCTAACCGACTTTATCCATTAACGTGGAAGATCACGTTTTAGATTCAGTTGGGATTCTCTCTTAGAGTCCCGATCTGAATTTAACAGCCCGACGGCTGTTATAAATAAGCCTGTAAAGTCACATCAAGAGTTATTTGACTCTTTTGGCCTTGCTTAGTTCCAAGAACGAGAATTCTCGTTTCTGTTGATTTTCAATCAATTCCCCCAAAGGACTTCGTCTTCCCCGATCGAGATCGCCCTCATGGCACCCAAGAGGATGAGTTCGGGTTCCAAAACAGTCGCCAAG
>NW_017975552.1:0-1970 GCF_001876935.1 Asparagus officinalis
GTCATCTTCAACTGCAATCTTGGTCATCAAAGGGTAAGCTAGAATCTTCTTTTCCCCTCCTTTTGATTTTATTAGGGAAGGCAATTTTTGCTGACACGTACCGCCGACGAAGGCCACCGTAAAAGGTGAGGCTTTTTTTGGTTGTCTGGTTTGAGTTCGATTTTATTTGGGGCTTTTCAAATTTTTGAACCATATTTGATTTCCTTCTTTCTTTCTTCTTTGATTTTTCTTTGTTAATGGAGGTGTGTGATGATTTTTTGTTAATGGAGGTGTGTGATGATTTTTCCTTCTCAAAATTAGTCAGCAACACTATTTTTTCTTATAATCTAACAAGCGTCTTGCCTTGAATGAGCTCAAAGATGGATAATTGGATTAGAGAGGATTGGTGTTTCATTATAATGGTTTTGTATATATATAGAGTATGAATTTGGATATGCAATTCATTACTAGCAATGAAACACTTGAGAGTTGCATTATCTCTTGTCCTAATTTTTTGTATATATATTTATACGCCTCTTGAATTACATATATGAATGTTCAATTCTTAAAAATATTAACAAACAATTGTGAGTTTTGTTACGATGGTCATCTATAGCTGTGAAACAAACAGCTGCTGTTGTGATTAACTATGATAAAGTAGAACACCATGCTGTTAATATTGTTAGGAATTGAACAGTCATATACATGTTTAATTGCATAGAACGCATATAAATTCCATTGTAGTGTGGTACATATAACAAGGAACACCAAAAATCCAACTCTCTCTCTTTCTCTCTCTCAGCCCTCATGTAAATAAACTTGACTCCTAGTCATCTGAACAATACCCTTGATTCAATATGGCACTTCGGTACTGAATCACATCTTTACACTGCTAAAAAATTAGGCATCCTAGACGGAAAATTCCGTCTAGGATACATAGAATTCCGTCTAGGATGTGTATCCTAGACGGAATTCCGTCTAGAATAGCCGTCTGGGAAGTTTCCGTCTAGAATACTGTATTCTAGACGGAAATTCCGTCTAGAATACATCCTAGACGGAATATTCTAGACGGAATTGAAAACCGTCTATAATACATTCTAGACGGATTATTCTAGACGGAAATTCCGTCTAGAATACTGTATTCTAGACGGCAAAATTTTCCGTCTAGAATGAGTATTCTAGACGGAATTTCCGTCTAGAATACTCATTCTAGACGGAAATTGGTTTTTTTATTTTTTTTTTTATTTTTTTATTTAAAAAAGGCATCCTAGACGGAATTTTAGTATCCTAGACGGAATTTCCGTCTAGGATACTGTGCTACAGTAATTTTTTTTTATTTTTTTTATTTATTTTTTTTTTTTTACAGAGTCTACTTTGGGTGCATGTACACAATATTGAACAACAAAAAATTATATTCATATCCAACACAATCTAATTATATTACAATATCAAATCCCATTATATTCAAATAATACATTCACCAAAATAGTAGAGAGATACATAAATTGTTGCTGTCACATTTGCTGTTTAATTCATCGAATAATGTTTTAAAACACCATTCGCAAGCCATAGCAACAAACGTTGTTCGATAACCTCAAGTTTACATAACAGTTGTCCATTTCCTCATGTCAGATTCGATCAATGAATATTTGTAATCTCTATACTATTATTTGTATTGATTCTCTGACACAAGATCACAAGCTTAACAAATGTAAATGACATAAAGTATCATATATTAATACAAACCAAGCCAAAAGAACAATAAAGAGATGCAATGTAAATAATTAAGCACATAAGTTCATCATAAAAGGTTCTTTCTAGCACTCCAACAAACGTTTTACGATATTTATCTCCACTAACAAAGATAAAAAACTGATCATAAAACTGCAAATTAGCCGACACTACTTATAATTGTAATCCTAGGTTTTCGAAATTAAAATCAATCGCATAATTAATTTACTTTTCGCAATTAAAATCATTAGGAAAAAAAA
>NW_017975553.1:0-1969 GCF_001876935.1 Asparagus officinalis
TAACTCAGGATCCGCCGACAAGTCCCCAACAAAACTTTGTCAACAGTTTGATGGATGGTTAAATTTTCTTGATGAATTTAGTTTGAAGTATTAATGGAAAATCTATATTTCTACAGGATAAAATATGGTTATGTGATTACTATCTGGAGTGGTGGCGGGGGCATCAGATCCCTAAAAGAGTAACTCAAAAATAATTGCCCCTTTTTTTTCGTAAGGAGAAGGAAATAAATATATGGTTTTTGAAAAATTCTAGCTTGGTTACCGTACACTATTTCTTCTTTCTGCTTCCCCAATCCCCAATGGTTACTTATAGTTTCTGTAATTTGCTAGGATTTTGCTCCTTTATCCTTTCTTTTATTCCTCACTCTTCTTGGAAATCTTTAGTTGGTCAATAAATCATTTCTCTGTTTTTGTTATCCTTTGTCTTGCTTTCTAGCTGGTCCTCTATTACTTGATTGATTCTTAGAGTGGTTTGTTGCTCTTTTGTGCCTGATATGTGATTCACCACTACAGTACTTGATGGCCTCCCTTTTGAGCATGGGTTACATATCTTTGTGATGAAAGTGGGGAGGCATGGCATGGTTCATTTTCACTTGTGAGATTCACCCCTAATAGGGACATGAGTTACATGACAATGTATGATGTTTTCATAGATCAAGTACCTAAATATCGGAAAGTCCTAAGTCAGAGCTTTTTCTTTCTAATTCTATCAGAATGCAAAGTTTTTCCTCTGTAACAACATATTTCTATCATACTTTTTTGGTTCAAGACGCAGCGAAGTGTTCGTATCTTTCTGTCATAGTTGCTATTTAATTTGTGAGTTTGTGATGTTCATGATGTCTGTTTATTGTTGCTATTTTGTGAGTTTGGTATACTCTTTTGATTTTTTTGCAAACTGACTTGGTGAAGAAAAGAATAGATTCCTCTTAGTTTCTGTTGACTTCTTCATATATATATATATATATATATATATATATATATATATATATATATATATATTATATATATATATATATATATATAACCCTTATATAAAGCTGTAAGTTAAATCTCTCCATCTCATCATAATTTTAGGTTTTGATGCGGAGATGACGGTGGTGTGTGTGGTAAGGTCAAATATTCTTTTGTCTAGCTAACAAATATTTTAGATAACAATTATAGAAACTAGATTTTTGGGGCATGTACGAACATATATACGTGCATCGCAAAGGAAATACAGAGGAATATACAAAATTATTTTAAATCTCTAATTATTTTTTGATTGTGGACTGGACTTTATATTACTTTGGAAGCCGAAAGACTCCATAAAGTTTTTCCTCTATAGCACAGTTGTTGTTGTTTGGGTTGCTAAGTACAAAAGTAGCTGCTCAGTCAACACCTTTCCTCGTCGTTCTAACCGCGCGCTATGAACCTGCATTTGTGAAATATCCATTACAGGTAAGTGTGAATTGTAATATTCTTATTGCCTATCATTTATATGAAAAACTTTTTTCGACTGTTTTTAAGTGATGATATCTCTCAAGATCCTTTCTACTATCTCGTCCTTTTTATGGTCAAAGACTTTGGGGAAGCAGAGGTTGCAGGCTGACTCTACTTAAATTGTTATGTTCTCTTTCTAATTTCAAAATTTGGGATATGTTTGCATCAATTTTCCTCTCTTTGTTTCTGAAAATATTCAAGATTTTTTTTGCTGTTTATGTCACGTCTGATTTTACCCTTTAAAATATGCTCCAATTGTTAATTATTCAGTTTTCATGTCTCTACTTAGAGGCATACTACAGTACTATGACAGTGCAACATAGTGTATTTTCTCTACTTGAACAATCAAATCTATAAGGTTGGTATGACTTGATTTATTTGTACGTAAAACTCTTTATTTGATTGTTTTAATATGTTTCCTTGAACAGGAGTGATAGCAATTGCTTTCAAGGTCAGATCGACATTATTGTTCCTGAAGAGTAGCTTTTAG
>NW_017975554.1:0-1969 GCF_001876935.1 Asparagus officinalis
ACCTATGCAATATTTATTTCCTCTTTTTGAGAACAGCACTTTAAATGTCTTGGCATTCATACTGTAGGTCTAGTTCTTTTAGGTACTGGTCAGAGGGAGAATTGCCTTCTAGATCAAATTGTCTTCTAGATCAAATCGGATCTCTTTTCAAGGTTGGACCTTTTTGTTTGTATTTGTTCTGCTAAATGCAAAGGCACTGTCCATGTGTGTGTGTATGTATGTGTATATATACACTCTCTCTCTCTCTCTCTCTCTCTCTCTCTGTCTCTCTCTGTCTCTCTCTGTCTCTCTCCCTCTCTCTCAATAAAAAGACTGGTGGAGGCATTTCTGTTGATATTAATATTGAATTGACATGTAACTTATTCTATGGAGATAAATATGGAGCTTCTGCTCCAATTATTTTCATTAAGAAAAATAGCGTGAAGGACCCTAATACCTAGAGATATTAGCAGATACAATCCAAACATAAACAAAACTAAAGATATCTAGAAATATGTTTTGCGACGCCCAGTATTTACCAAACCAAATAATTCGCCATATTAGTGCGCAAGTTTTTCACTGATTTCCATATCCATATATCAGGTCTCTGATGTGTGTGTGCCTCCTTCGTGTCAGTTCATCATAAATGATCACCTCATTTTCTGATCAATCACTTGCACGAATCATCATTTCACAGAAGAAGTTACAAAGAAGCTGGATTTCTGAGAGAAGTGGCTGAGGTGGTTAATTAAGGTAAGGACAGTTACCAATTTTGTTGTCTGGATGACTTAAATTTGATTTTTATGAGTCAATGGGTGCTGAAAAGATCATATGCGCTATTGTCACCTGTGTCTTTGCTACAGGTTTGTGATCTTTCCCTTTGGAATTCGAACTATTCTGGTATATGGAGCATTCTCTATGTGGTAATTTCAAACATAAACCCAATTCATTTTTCCAAAGAATACATTTTATGATATTTGTATTCATTTTATGCAATTGATTGCTTGCAAATTGACATCCTCGCTAACCTTTTGAGTGGAAGGCTTGTCAGAGAGAAGGTTGGCCCTGCGGTTCAGAGCGCAGTGCAGAGTCAAGTATATTTTAACATTTACTGGGTAATGAAACATGCATCATATTATAAGACTCGTGTTTTTTCTGGGGATATTGTTCATTGTAGATGAGTGCTGTTGATGCTCCCTTCATTGAGGTTCTTGATATTTTTGAGACCGGCGGCACTGGAGGCATGTCGAAGGATTCCGTTAATAAGCTTGAAAAGAGTAAGATTTCGAAGCAGAACAATGGTGATGACTTTGGAGAGAAAATTTGCTATCTGTTTGCCTTCAGGTTTGTTTATGGACATATTTTGAGAGCTTTATGTACAAAAAATTCCGTGTTTTGGAGGAAATGTTAACTTGGCTTTATTCATTTGATTGTGTAAATTAAACGTACGTTGATTTCTGAAGTAAGTGTTAAGCTTCATCCATGGGAGTACTCTGATTGGCTTTTGCTGGAACACATCTTGTCATAGGGAGCCCACACATGTATACTTACATGCTAGGGCAGCGAAAGAAGGATCTTTCAAAGGCAAAGATGGCATGAAATGTGATGAAAGTAGGAATAGTAATTATTTTTTTCTGTATTATTTGAAAAATGCATAGCTGTTAGATGGTGGCTCTGCATGAGTGGTTGTATTGGCGTTCTTTAATCCCTAAGATTGTCTTCTTGTTGGCAGGGAGTGCTCTTGGTATAGTTGTGAATGTATTCCTCTGAAAAAACAAATTACCAATGTTTTATGATTTATTGATTAAATATGTTTGCTTTCAACGGGGTGCTCATCTCAAAACGCCTTATTTTATGAAACGCGATAACAATGAACTTATTTGCATTTCTTGTTTGGTTATGTTCATCGTCTAAAACATACTATTGTTAGACCCTAGAGGGGGGTGATTAGGGTCTTATGCTAATCTAATCTGATTAAATGCCAATTAAA
>NW_017975555.1:0-2302 GCF_001876935.1 Asparagus officinalis
AATAAAGTACAAGTTCTTCAATGAGGATGTGGACATGAAATAAGTGGAGCTAGAATCTAGATTGAGATTCACTTCAAGAAAGGTACTGAAAGAAGCTATACTCATGTATTCTATGTAAAAATACTACGATTTGGTCTATATGAAAAATAACAAAAAAAGAATTCATATTGGATGTTCTTTGTGTAATTAGGAGTTGACTGTTGGAGCAGATCTCATTGATAGGATGGCATAGCAAATCAAGCATGTATCCCCTACACTCACATGCAATAGGACATTCAAGAATAGACTAATAACTAAGAATTAGATTGCTCAAACTTACCTAGACTAACTATTAAAGAATCCTAAAATGAAGCTAAGGGAAATTGCTACTGATTTGAGAAATTTTTTTAGTGTAAATGTAAATGAGAGGAAATGTTCAAGGGTCAAGGACAAGGCACTCAATGTTGTGCATAGCTTAATGCAAAGGCAGTATTGATTGTTCAAGCCTTACATAAGAGAGTTGTGCAAATCAAGTGAAGGCACTAGAGCTATTCTCGTTTAGTTAGGGGTTAAGTGAGAGTGCACACATTTTAGACCGTTAAGTTTAAATATTTGCTTATGTTTTGAATCTGGGAATTAATGGTACGAGATGTGTACAGGAGGATTTCCTTGTCTAGATTATCCCCTCTTAGTGCTTTTCTCGTATTATTAATCTTTAAGATATGATCACGAAATTTCGAGGATAAAATTCTGTTAAGGGGGGTGAATGTAAAACCTTAAAATTTTGAGATAATATATTTAATGTGTGATTAATTATTATACGTGGATATTTATTAAGATAAATATCATTAAATAGTGTATGAGTACATTAACTAGTGTTTTGAGTATAAACAAGACCATACATAAGATTAGAACGAGTCGAAAACATACACAAATGCAAAATCTTGAGAAACTAGAAATTCTTAGTCCGGTCAATCGTCACAGTTGACCGCAGCCCGATCGACCACCGTAGTCGACCGCGAAACTTGTATTCTGTTTTCCTTTTTCAACTTGGTTTCGGGTATTTTGAGGCCCATGTTCATTTCTCTGATATATATCATATATTCACAAGGTTTTCAGTATTATTTCATACTTTTAAAACTCTAGCAGCCACAAAACAATTCTACAAATCCTAAATTGATTTTTGGAAGAGTTTAAGGGCTTTTGGAGCAAGATTTCGGTTTGTTTTGGACTTTGGCTTGGAGATCTACTTTGATATTACATCTTGCACGTTTTTCAACAAGTCTCAGGTGAGTTTCATCTCTGCTAACCCTACTCCCAAGTCTTTAAACTTTTTTATTGAGTTTTAATGTTATTTCATTGAGCCTAATCGACTAATTTGAGTATAAAAGAAATCCTTTTGTATTATATGAATAAAGATCAGATCTTTCTCTGTTTAAAAGATAAAGAACAATTTTACAGAGATGTTTTAAGACCTGAGAGTATTTAACAATGTTGTTTAACTGAGTTTTGATGATTTATTCTTCATATCGACATTTCGTGCATGTTTAAGGGTTTAAATATAATTTATTATGCGATTATTCATGTTTCACATGTTTGATAATTTTTTAAGATGTTAATCTGATGTTAACAATATGTTCTATACAAGTTTTATGATGTAAATAAGTTGGATCATGAAAAACACGTACGAACACAGATATCACAAAACCTGTAGAGTAAGCTACTGTTTTCGGTCCGGTCGACCACTGCATATGTGCGGTCGACCGCGTGCCAGGCTGATGCTTGGTAGCTTCTGAATCGTGGTAGGGTCGAGCGCCAGTCAGGCAAACAGCAGTTGCATATTTTGACTCATCCAGGACAAGAAAATGAGCCAAGTCAAGAACATGCACAGCATCATGCACATGCACAACATCCACAAGGAAATGCAGAGCAGCCTAGTGAATGAAATGCAGATCAGTCAAATGCACCAAATTTGGAACAACATTATGAAGCAAATGAAGAAATAGAAGCAAATGCAGAAAGAGCAACAAAAAAAATATAGAACAACCAACAGAAACAATTCCAGAACAGCCAACAGAAGCAATTACAGAACAACCAATAGAACCAAATCAAATACAAGATCATGATGATATTGAGGGTTTGATTGTAGGTGGTCCTAAAGCAAAAGGAACAATACCGAGCAATGCAAAATGGCCTAAATACTGGACATCTTATAGAGGATGATATGAATCAGATCTGAGAAATAGTGCTGATGAGGATGCTTTGGAACCAAGTGAAGATGAAGCAGTAGTTATCCCTAGAAGGAAGAAGAAAATGAAGGAGC
>NW_017975556.1:0-1968 GCF_001876935.1 Asparagus officinalis
TTCCCTAAATAATTTAGTTAATGCTTGCATCTACAAACCAAACTAAACTAATTTGAGGAAGACAGAGAACTAACCATGAGATCCTGGAAAAATATCCCAAGACCCCATCACTAGCAGAAAGTGGGCAGGCTATGATTTTTCGCTTAATTGATTAGATTCCAGCAATATTGGAATTTATTTTCTTTGGGAAGGTGCTATCCAGGGACGGAAAGTAAGAATACTCATTCCCTTTTTAAGAAATTGTGTAGAAGTCAAATGAAATTGTTTTTGAATATAGAAGACATGATTAGTACTTGGAATCATTAAGATCTGCTGCTCTTTTTTTTAACACAAATTAAGAAAAGAGGGTTGTGTAGCCAACATGAGGAGCAGCAAGAACCTAATTGACGAAATGTTCTATGTGGAATATGTTATGAACAAAGGCTTAATCCCCATTCAGCCAAAAAGTTCTTTTCTACCTTAAAATTTGACAAAGAATTTTAGTTCCCACCATTTCTGGAAAAACGGCAATCACAGATCAGCAATATGAACGTTTCTGGACCATCATTTGACCTAGGTGTGCAAACAAAGCAGCCAATGCCCACAAGATAACGAAGATGATTTTAATAACAAAATAGGTGTGCAAACAAGAATTACATGAATCTGGAAAAAGGGTCTCAAATTGGCACAAAATTAACAAAATAATCAGATAAAACCTTGAGAAACGTTTGTACACAGTCAGTTATTTGATTAATAAAGTTCTGAAGTCTAATTAAAAGCTAATTAGTGTGTACCTGTACATGTACACATCCTTGTCTAGGCTAAGCTCCCTCCTGGACAAGAAGCAAAATTTCAAAATCACCCCTCCGACAAGCCCCAAATTATTGATGCCAGGGCTCTCAGTGACAAAAGATCTATCATTTTGAACAAAATAACATGTACAATCCAGTGAACTCCTCTTCAATCCTCACCTAACAACCACCAAACACCAGCAAATACTCAAATTTAGGGGAAAAGGACTAGTCAATGAATAAGCCCGAGGCATCACATGTTTTCCTGGGGAGATTAAGACAACTCCAACCCCAGAGGAAACTGTATGACCTCCCGGGGTTATTACCTTATTAACTGCTCTTGAGGCACCATCGAAGTATAATTGCCATACTTGTTGGTGTGATGTGGTGTTAACCTCGTGGGTTTCATCCGGCAAGTCATCATATACTTCTGCCGTATCTGTGGTCGGGTTTGCCGCCAAAAGATCACAAATCGCCTGTCCTTTTATCGACTTCTGCTGCTTGAAGTGCAAATCGTATTGGGATAAGAGAAGGGCCCACTTCGCTAGCCGCCAATTCATAGAGGCCGGTTGCGTCATAAACACCCGTACTGGATTAACGTTGGAAATAACGTAGATCGTCTGTCCCACCAGGTAATGCCGCATCTTTTGCATCGCAAATACCAATGCAAGGCATTCTTTCTCAATCATCGGATATCGAGACTCTGCGCCTACCAAGGTCCGACTTAGGTAATAAACTGCCTGTTCATGACCGTTATCATCGTCTTGCGCTAGTAAGGCACTTATCGAGTGGTTCATCGCCTTGATATAAATCAAGAATGGTTTACCAGATCTCGGTGCAACGAGAACAGGAGGGTTCGCCAGATATGTTTTGATATCTTCGAACGCTTTTTGGCAAGCATCATCCCAGATAAATGATACCCCTTTCTTGTTCAGCTTAGAGAAGGGTTGGCATTTCTCAGAAAGATTTGAGATGAAACGCCGGATATAAGCTAAACGCCCTTGCAATCCTCTGAGCTCTCTTAGGTTTTTAGGAGGTTGCAGTTCATGTATCGCTTTCACCTTATCGGGATCGATATGAATACCTTTAGTGGTGACGATGAATCCTAGGAATTTTCCGCTAGACATTTCAAGGAATGATTTAGTGGGGTTCATCTTCAATTGATGACTCCTCATGAGATCGAACATCGTCTTCAGGT
>NW_017975557.1:0-1967 GCF_001876935.1 Asparagus officinalis
CAAAACTTGTGTTTTTGTACATGGAAATACATTTCCCTATATCTAGGAAACGAACCAAACAGCCCCTTACAAGAAAAGGTTTTATCATTTACACATTTCACGTTAATACATTCCTTATAGGTTTATCATAATCCCATATTACATGAAAATGCCAAATCAGTATAGAAAATAAATACAAAGCAGAAAGTATGCAAACAAAACAAAACAAAACAAACACACCCGTGACTGCGGAAAGACCTCACATTTTTCTCATACCAACAAGATTCTCTTCATTTTTATAAACATTAAAAAAATACCAAATATTTACTAGTGCGCCAGTAACAACCAGAAATTTCTTCTGTAAATTTCGAGCATGCTTCATGGGAACTTACTTTACAACTACAGAAGAGGAAAAAGAAATTGTGTCAGAATAATGAATTCCAAGTGATATATCCTAACCGGATAAGATAAGAATAAACTTCTGATGAGATGCGTCATTTGATTACCAAGAAACAAACCAGACAGTGGGAAATGGTAAGCATTTTCAGTAGCAGAATTTCTTCTTCTGCAGAGAGACATTATAGACCCCCATTAACTTCCAAAATTATCAAATATCAAATGAGACAGTTATAACAAAATACCATCTGTAGGTAAATATCATAAACAGAGAAAACCTGCTAAACCTACCCTGAACTTAGCCTCCCGCTGGCCGTCAAGGTAAGCTAAGAGCTCCTCTTGCCTCAACAGAGCCTCATGAAGTGCCTGCCTCACACCGAGGGGGTCATTAATTCATAGTCATACGAAACAGATACATAGAAAGAAAGTGATTTACTCATAGCACAACTCTATGATGTATCCTCTTCCAGCATGTGTCAAATTACCAACCTGTCCTCAGTGTGTAACAAAATGAAGTTTGATATGATTGTACTATGCTTTATAAACATTTAAAATTCCTCATTAATCAATATTGAAGCCCGGATAGGAAAGCTTGGGGGTCAAAGTTGGTTCACGGATCAAGCTCAAAATATAGACTTAACCTAATCTGATGTTCTTTTCTGCAGAGATACAACTAGAGGATTTTCCTCGTTGGATGGACTGGCCATATGTAACAAATAACTCTGGCAAACTTGATTGCTTATATTTTATGGATGATTTCGAATTTCATATCACAAATGCCGCAGAGGAAAGGACACCATAGATTTCTGAAATAGATGGTCAATTTGATGTGGTTGTGGTGAGCATGCTTATTATAAGTTTAAAGGAACATATTCTTGTCAGATCATTTTGAGCACAACATTTTTGACAAGTATATTAATGTTTCTAGATTACTATGGTGCACTGTGTCCCAATAATTTAGAAATTGATTCAGGAAATTATTAAGGGTCATTTGCATATATAGCCCTTAAATCTTTGCAAAAATACCCTCCAAATCTCAGTATTTACAAAAGCACCCCTCAAATCATCAATTTTTGAGAAGACTACCATCAAAGCAAGTAATCATCAACTCCGATAAGCTAATTTGTAATCACAATGTAAAAATTATCAACAAAATAGTCAAATTTCTAGCACCAACTTGATGATTTGTTGATTTTAGGGATATTTTTTCACAAAGTTGATGATTTGAGGGGTAGTTTTTCAAATATATGATTTAGGAGGTATTTTGCAAATGCCCATAAATTAAGGGGTATATATGAAAATAACACAACTATGAACATAAAATTGCCTACCTGAAATGCTGCGGTAGAGAGAAGAATAATAAACTTTCCCACTTTATATTAAAGTACAAAGATTTTAATGGGCTACATCAAAATATGAAAGATTGAGGTTTATATGCTATGTTACCCCGACACTTCAATCTAGGTCCCGTACCCGTGTCGGGTACGTGTTGGGTGCGGATCCGCACCCAAACGGCGTGGATACGGCAAAATTTCACTCGCGAGCGAAGAAAAAAAAACCGCACCTGAAAATTTGAAAGAAAGGCCGAATCG
>NW_017975558.1:0-2393 GCF_001876935.1 Asparagus officinalis
CTTTGACCTTATCCTACTCGGGCCTCGGCAGCGCACAAGGAATCCCAACAGAATAATTACTGGAAACTTCTCAACTTTGACCTCCTCATGCTACCCGGGCCGCTGGAAACTCGTGTGTTTTATAGAAACCGCGTTCCACTTACCTCGCCGACCACAAACCGACCATCCCCTCAACCGACTTAAATCTTCTATTTAATGTACAGAACATCTCCACATTGTTTCTCGTCCTTTCCTTTTTTTTTTTCGGTCGTTCTCTGGTAGCTTTCGATTTGAGGCCAGCTCTGTGTTCTTTTTTTCGTTTCGTCGTGCGATTTCGATCTCGATCATGTATCCACTAATTATTCTGGAATTATTGATCCATGATATGTTAGGGCGATTTGGATGATACGTTAGGGCGATTTGGATCTCGATCTTGAATAATTTTAGGGCACTGATCGTTATTGAGGTAGGATCTCAATTTTGGATCGATTTTATCGTTTTCTATTCTATTAATCTGACCTTTATTGGTTTTTTGGTTGATATTTTAAAGATTAGATTTGGATCTTTAGTTTTCTGGTAACTTCTGATCACTGAATCTTCTGTTGATCTTAGATCAAACGATTTATTAGGTTTTTTTGGGTTGATTCTAACCTCTGACGGGTTATTGGCTCTTTAATTTTTATCGATCTCCTTATTTTGTTTTATGATGTCCGATTTAGATCTCGATCATGATTATTCTCTTTTATATTGATTTTACCGTTGTCTATGTCTCTGGCCTATCAGGTTTTGCCTATGATTTGCCAGCGCTGACCTTATCTTCTTCTTGTTTTGATTCATCTCGTGTTATTTGGATCTTTAATATATGTAAGGTACTGATTATTATGGAGTTAGGACTCTAGTTTTGCTTACGCTGACCTTATATTCTTTTTACTTATTTTGATTTGTCTTGTGCAGTTTGGATCTGGATGCCGAATGTATGTAGGATATCTATGTTGGATTGTTGTTCATCGAATTAACCAGTCCTTTTCGTTAATATTTTACCATAAATTGGCTTAGTATTTTACCATAAATTGGTTAACTTGATCGTTGATTATTGGATAAACATGTGTTCTAATGCTAACTTCACAATCTTTCTACTTATTTTGTTTGTTCTTGTGCAATTTGGATCTCTATTTTAGATCAATTTCATCTATTTTTCTTTTTTTTCTTTTTTTTTCTTTTTTTTGGGGGTGCCTGGCGTGTTAAATATAAATCTGCTAACATTCTTATAACCATTCTATTTGTCGTGGCCCTAATTCATAACTGTTATAATTATTTGGTATGCTATCGTTGAACTAATAACCGTCTAATTGTTTTGATTGTACTATAGGGTTCTGACTGTGCTGGAGTTAGATCTGTCTTTAGATCAGTTTTATCATTCTGTGCTCTGCTGATCTGACTTCTTTTGGTTGTACCTTAATTGGATCCCAAACACACAATTCTTGGGGTATCTGGTATGTTAACGCTGACCTTATGTGATTTGGTCATTCTTGGACATGCTTAGGGCATTGCTCGCTGTTGATATTTTCAGATGGTTAATGGGATTAGTCCTGGTAGTAGTGCTGCCGTTGATTCTGATAGGTGTTCTATGGTTTTGATATACCAGATTGAAGATCATTTCCTGAGCAGTCTTGAGATATGTACTGTAAGATTTTTGGTGTCCAACTTAGGCACTGTATGATTTTTTCTGTCCAATTCTTCTTTTATGAATTTTGATCTGGTAGATGGCAAGGAATAGGTTTCTTTTCAATTTGGAAGCTTCGGTTCGAAGAGTGGCCGTGGACAGTATCTGGTACATACCTTTGGTTAGCTTAACTGTAAGTTGGTCAGTTCAGTTCAGTTCAGTTCTGTGATTGATAACGGTATTTTAAGCTAATTCTCTAGTCCTTTGATTAGTCTGCCTGAAGCAATGCACAAGTTTATGTACAGAGTCGTTTCAATTTTCTTCTTCCTTATTCTCAGAAGATTAGTTTATGTCTTGAGGACTTGATATTTTTTTAGAGAGCAACCTTGGCTTAGGCAGTGTAAGTTCTGGTTTTGATCAGCCGGACGAAGAAGAATATCTTTATCATCATTTTGGACTTCTGTTTTCAATAATAGGAAGTTCGGATGTTAAGTGGCACTGCTAGCTTTTTGTTTCCATATGCTTTACGCTTTCACATCGCAAGTTAAATGATAGAAAGTTTGGGGCATTAGTTGACTGACACTGCATGTTTTTTTGTTTGTCTATGCTTTACGCGTTTACATCGCAAGTTTGTTTCTCTTTACCTCAATACTTCTAATCTGTTAGATGGTGAAGAACAACTTTTTTTCATTAGTGAGGTTCTCATTTCAGAAATCGTGAAGAATATCTTTTATGGGGCAAGCTTGGGCTA
>NW_017975559.1:0-1966 GCF_001876935.1 Asparagus officinalis
CGGCAAACCTCGCTACAGTCACGCGCAGGGCCCACGGGCTCTGTTAGCGCGTGCAAGCCGTGAGACCCACAAAGAGCACCTCGATGTTGGCTAACATCTACTTGCCAAAATGCTAGCACTTAGTTACCTTTGAGTCTTGACTTTTTTCTATTTAAATCATAAAGTTTTCTTCACACTAGTCCATGTAGGACTAAAGTATGGGGTATCACAATCACATCACCTTATAATCTCATAAGATTTTTAAAATCTCATCAGTAATACCTAGTTTTGCCTGAAATCTAAAAATAACCAGCTTTTAATTTATTTTTAGTAATAAAGTTAGAGTCTATTTAAATTAGTAAATAAATTCAATACTAGGGTCAAATTAGATTAGCAAACAAAGCTTAATTTTGATTCATGATTTATTTCCTTTATTATAGGGAGTCTTTTAGGATAGATTTTGATACTTTCTATTTTTTGTAATTCTAGTTTTATTAGAAGTCTATTTTGATTTCTATTTAAGAATAGTTATGTAACCTCAATGAATTGCATAACTTTTTATCAATAAAATTTCTCTTTTAATATTTTCTTGGTGGATTCAAAGTTCTTCGTGGATTCAGACATCGTTCTCTGTGGATTCAGAAAACACCTCTTGGTGGATTACGAGGTTATCACTTCCGCGTTGCGTCAATTAGCTAGCTCGAAAGGCATGATTAAGGTTCCTAAAAAGTTGAAGGTGCATTAGCTAGCCTAAAAGGCATGACAAGGAACTCGTAGTGTCCTTAATGTGTGTGAAATATTGCCTTGAACATATCTTCCTCAGCCAGCCTTATTTGATGATCACCTTATCTTAAATCATGCTTCAAGAAGCTTGTGGGACCATGCAACTCATCAAGGAGTTCATTGACTAAGGGTATCAGAAACTTATTCTTCTCCATGTTGTCATTGAGCACACGGTAGTCTACACACATGCGCCAATTCTCATCGGATTTTAGCACCATGACGACAGAGGTAGCTAAAGGGCTAGTGCTAGGATGTATGATTCTGGGTTCAAGCGTCCCTCATGTTATTCTTGTTGCGCGCCGTGCGGAAGCGTGCTCGCAAACCAAACGAGTTAGCGAACAATAAGAGAAAAACCAAACAAACATGAGTGCAATCCACCAAATCAACGGTCAAAATCATACAAACATAGAGATTTACGTGGTTCGGCAAATTTCCTACGTCCACGGAGAGATGATGGAGAGATTTCACTATATGGATGAGAACTACAACTGGTTATAACTCACACAAACTTTCAAATATAACCATAACCAAATATCTCAACTCCCTCACAATATCTCCCTCTCAAAGTGCTCAAAACAATGCTAATTCTCCGGTCAAGAAACCCTAAAAAACGTTTTTCTATTTATAACAAAACACAATCCAAAAACAGAATGAGAATCTGAAAACGCGTATGTCACACCCGGGTGTGACACGCACCACACCCCTGACAACATGGTAGATTCTGCCACACCCGGGTGTGACACGCACCACACTCCTGATAACATGGCAGATTCTGTCACACCCGTGACCTGCTGAATTTTCACATTTTTCAACACTTTGAACAATTCGATGTCATTTTCTACAATTCCTTCAATCACATTCTTTTTATGGGATGGATGACGATAAGCCCTTACACAGGCTACATTGGTCTCGTTTATTAAAAGAATACGTTGGTCATGACTACTGTTAGATGGGAGATCTCGATGGGCATAGGCGAAGACGAGTACGAGTAACGAGCCAAGTGTCGTCCACCAGTTCCGCGAGCTCTGCTACCGCTACGTTGTCGACGTCCTCACCGATGCCCAAGGCTACTCCGATCACGTGGGAAAACCCGCCATCGATCCCGATGACGTCAGGCTCGCGATCCAGTCCAAGGTCAATTTCTCCTTCTCTCAGCCGCCGCCTCGAGAGGTACCAAACCCTAACCCTAACCCTAAATTTTGTG
>NW_017975560.1:0-1966 GCF_001876935.1 Asparagus officinalis
GGTTTAAGTAAATGCAGGGATGTATTTACAAAGATGCCAATGTCAACACCTAAAAAACAGCAGTTGCATGGTCCCAGTGACAAACATTGTAATGGTAAGACAAAAAAAATATGAAAACAAAGACAATAAAACAAAATTTATGTACCAGGGTGAATCTTTCTTGCTACTTCTGTGTAGGCACTCAATAAAGCTTTTTCTTCTTTTGTATCAAATGCAGCCTCACTTATCAAGTTCGTTTAAGTTGAGAAGTAAAGCCTTTTCTTAGTTTATCATACAAGTTAACTCAAGGCAGAGACTGATATTGAGAATATAGCACAAAATTAGATTAACAGAATTAAATATCATGATAAATATAGCACAAAATTGACAAGGCATACATTAGAGAACGGTATTGATTGGATGAAGTTGAAGCTCCAAACATCAATTTTATTGCGGCACGTAAGAGCTTTGTGTGTTCATGTGCGTGCGGTGTGTGTGCGTGTGCAACAACCTGCAGTGAAACTCTTAACTGCAGCAAATGTTAAGAAAACTATTTTACAATTTAAGAATATCACACATATGTTGTTTATAAAATATGGCAATGTTTGAGAATCTATGTGATAATACTTTTTTCTTTTTAATATACTTGGTCCATTTAACTGTAGGTCTTGAATGCTCTGATTGTGGATGAGAAGTTTTTACATTATTTTCTCATCTGAATGAAATACACCTGCTATTAATCATACATATTAGTGTGTGAAAGGCCAATTCTTAAATTTATTTTTTTGTCTTCTAGGAAGCTCTGGAAAACACATATTCTGAGGTTGTTGCACAGAGCCAGGAGCCCCTGACTAGAGAGCAGAATTACAATGTGAGCCATTTAGTTTGTGGACTCCCCAAAAAAGGGAGGACCAGGTGGATGGGAGTTGGAGCTCAGAGGGTGTCTTCACAATTCCAGCCTCCGCCGATTTCAACACCATCGACTATGCCATCGGGGCCCTCTTACATGCCGCAGGAGGATTGCACTCAGCAGGCGATGCAGCTTGTTTCCTCTGTCATGAATATGTTAGATGGAGAGATTGCCGAGGAGATGTGGGAGGATATTCAAGAGGAGCTTATGCGAGTGATCCAGCCTACTGCTACTTTTGCGATGGTTTCTAGGCAAATAATGAAATCTTGTAGAAGGCGGGTTCCTACTCGGGTGCAAAGCCAGATCATGAATTTCTTGGCCACTCAGAAGGCATTTACTGGTAGTGGAGAGAGTAGCAGACAGGTATACTTATTATATATGTAAAACATGATTACACACAATATTATGTGATTCTAAATTTAAATTATTTTGTTGTTAGATTGGAGATGATACTATTGGGAGCACGAGTCGTAGGGATGGATCCGCAAGTGGCAACGCGGACGATGACATGGATAGGGCGGATGACCTATCTTAGTGAGTTATATCCTAAACTCGTGTTTGTATATTAAGCACTATCTATAAACCTGTACTCCTAATGGCACCCGAAACCCCTATAATAAAGTATAAAACCCTGCCTGTCACATATTTGGGATTCATAGGAAGCACAAATCGAGGATGTCTGGTTTTTCCAAGGGCCTACTCATTCTGCCTAGATGTTAAGACAGGAGTGATAATTATCGCTGACGGTTAGCCCGTCAGCGTTGTTGTCTACAGCGACGACGAACTGTCGTCAGTGATGACTATCACTGACGGGTATCCCGTCAGCGATATTGAAACATCGCTGACGGGAAACCCGTCAGCGATGTTTCAATATCGCTGACGGCATTCACCGTCAACACTATTGCCGTTAGTAATAAACATTACTGACGGCCCCCCGTCAGCGATGTTTCTTTCCTGACGGGACTATCGCTGACGGCTTATTCTTGACGGGAAGCCGTCAAGGATATACATTACTGACGGGTTTTTAGGCATTCTTGACGGGAATGCCCGTCAACGATACCTAGTTTTCCACTAGTG
>NW_017975561.1:0-1964 GCF_001876935.1 Asparagus officinalis
TAGAGCTGCGTCCAGTGGCGATTTAAGCTGTGTTTGCAACTTTTGGAGCTGCATTTGAGCTGCGTTCGTAGTCTCTTTCTGTCGAAGCGATGCTGGTACGCGGGGAGGACTTCCACGTCTTGATTTGAAGAGACCATTGATTTGTAGTCTCTTTCTGTCGAAGCGTTGCAAAGATTGTCATTTTGTTATCTTTACTTTAGCTCTTTGATATGCAAGAGTCGTCAGATTGTAACTCTCGTTCTTGATGTTGAAGGCTATTAAACTAGAGCTCTCATCGGTTGTCATGAAGGTCGTCAGATTGTAACCTTCAGCGATCTACGTGAAAGTCTTCAAATTGTAGCCTTCTGGAAGTCGTCAGATTGTAACTTCCATCATCGGTGTTTTGATGGGGATCAGCTATCTATTGTGATTTTTAGACAGCCTACAGAACCCCCTCCTAAAGAGAGATTCGGGTATATACATATAAATATACAAAACATGCCCGACCCGAAACCCAGCTCCTGAAGAGCTATTGGTCGACCGATTCTTAGTCAAACGACCAGCACGTGGACTGAAATCAACAGTTTACATATGTATATACATATATATATATACAAACAGACCGAGACTTGTTTTTGGCTCATCTGTTTTAAGTCTCGGCTCATATCCATTAAGCTGATGGGCCTGCAAACGTGCATAGGATTTTTGGCAAACCCTCAGCCATCAACGGATTTGATAAGCCTTTACCGACTACCGTTTGAGTCGGGCTAGCATGTGGATTGTCTAAGTCCGTTCCACATGTAACGTTGTGCTAAGAGAATGAACCCTCTTAGACTTGATGCTATGATTTTGAATACATAGACTTTGTCATTTTCACGGGAAACGACTAACCGGCAACGCGTGTTAGGCGTAGGCTTATCTCTAATTAGGGATCGAGATAAAGTCCCCCATGCGTAAAAGGCATGGATTTTGGTGCTACGATGTTGAATACGTAGACTTTGTCGTTATTTCTTCCTGTGTTACTTGAAACACTGAAAGAAAGTTGGAAGCGCCAGAGGTGTAATATTAACTTGGCATGAATTTTCACTTAGAGTGAAATTCAGAAATTTTCTTTATTATCACTAGGATAATTCCAGAAAATATTTAATCCGTTGGGGATTTTATAATGATAACTTGCTATTCTTGTTGAAAAAGGATTAACAAGTTCATTGGGGGGGTTGACTGTTAGAGGTGTGATGTTAACCTAACAGTATTTTTATGGACCTATCGCTCCGTTGATGAGAGTCGATAAGTGGAAAGTGTTGCGATCGGAGCAACTTTGAGGACCTATCGCTCTATTGACGAGAGTCGATAAGTTGATTTTGTCAGAGGTGTTTGATATTAATGTTTGATATTAACGTGACAGGAAGATGTTGCGATTGGAGCAACTTTGTGGACTTATCATCCTATTGATGAGGATTGATAAGTGGGTTTTTGTCAGAGGTTTAGTGTTAACGTGACAGGATTTGTGTTGCGATTGGAGCAACTTTGTGGACTTATTATCCTATTAACGAGGATTGATAAGTGGATTGTCAGAGGTTTGGTGTTAACATGACGAGAATTTGTTGCGATCGGAGCAACTTTTTTGTGTTGCGATTGGAGCAACTTTGTGGACTTATCATCCTATTGACGAGGATTGATAAGTGGGTTGTCAGAGGTATGATGTTAACGTGACAAGATTTGTGTTGCGATTGGAGCAACTTTGTGGACTTATCATCCTATTGATGAGGATTGATAAGTGGGTTTTTGTCAGAGGTTTAGTGTTAACGTGATAGGATTTATGTTGCGATTGGAGCAACTTTGTGGACTTATCATCCTATTGGAGAGGATTGATAAGTGGATTGTCAGAGATTTGGTGTTAACATGACGAGATTTTTTTGCGATCGGAGCAACTTTGTGGACTTATCATCCTATTGATGAGGATTGATAAGTGGGTTTTGTCAGAG
>NW_017975562.1:0-2330 GCF_001876935.1 Asparagus officinalis
CGTGTTACCCAAAGTTCATGTAACATCCCAAGTTTAGAGGTAACCCCTAGTTTATGATCTTTCCAAAGGAAGCCACAATTTTATGTAATTTGATAGAGATATCTATTATCTGCTCTAATTATGTTACTGTCTTCCCTTGTTTCTTAAATAATGCTACTTATGTTGATGGTGATGACTGTACAATGAAGGTCCATATTATTGTTGGACAGACCGAGGTATAGCCATGAATTTTTATTTATGTGCATGACTCTTAAAATGACAACTTCACATATGTTGTTTGTTTGTTTGTTTGCTTGTTGATGAGTTACAGAATTACAGAATGGTTTGTTTGTTTGCTTGTTGATGAATTACAGAATTACAGAATTACAGAATGGTTTGTTTGTTGATAAAAGCAGTTATAGATTTAACAAAGATAAAACAAACTTATTATATTGTGTTAGGTTCATTGCCGTATGTTGGATATATTTTGTAAAACTTTAACCTGTCTGTTAAAAAGTGCATGAAAAGCATGCACTTACCTACCTAGGGAATATTTGTTCCTCAAGATGTTCCAATACTTGGTATAACGGAGAAATTGATGAATAGATCTTAACAAAATAATTGTTTATATTTATTCCCAAGTGTAATGTAACAGAATATAAAGTCTATATATACTACGTAATCTTGGTAAGAGTAGATACCATAAGGCAGATCGGTCTTTTGATGAGAAATAGATGCTTGTGCCGAATTTCCCAATTAAAGCATCTTCAAGCCTGAAACCCCTCGTGATAATGTTCTTCAGGCTTTTCGCATCTGCTCCATACCATCCGCATGTAATATTGTTGTAATTGTCTCCGATTTGAGCTATCCTTCCGAATGCCCAATGCCAATTAGCACCAAATCTAGATGCATGTGTACAAGAGTACACTGCCGTGACCTCTGCAGTTTCTCGGTGATCTCTAAGCCTCATTCCCTTCATAAACGTTTGTTTCACCGTTTTGTACTCATCATTACTCTCCTCCAACCTCCTGAGATCCAGTAAAGAGCCGAACGAAACCCTCCCAGCCTCCTCTAATACTTGCGGCATCAGTGACCTTACTCTGCCTCCACCATATATTTTCTTAGGGAAAAATGACTTCCCTTTTGTATCAATCCAGGCAATAGAGGTCATGCGACTGCATGAGTCTATCAGTATCATGCTAATAAGATTTACTACGATTTCAAAGCCGCCAATCTCGATTTTTGTTGCCAGGCATCGGTGCTCAAAGCATTTCTTGATTTCTTCGGCATTTTTTGATGGGAGGTCAACCCAGCCGGTTGAGGTGAAGAGCATCAGCTTTTCTGGAGTTCTTGTATTGTAGAAGGATTGCCAGTTCTGTAGTACTGCTAAGCAGCTTGTTGGATGGAGAATTATCTCCAGCAGCATTCTCGCTTGGAGAAGGAGATCGATTGCTGCTGTGACGCTGCTGCTGCTATTGTTGTTGGGGTCCATTGAAGCCTTGGGAGTGTGTTTAGATTCGCAATGAGACAAATTGTTGAGGATATATACTATAATTGAAGAGATTGGATTAATGTTTTTCTCTTTTGTTTCTGATATTTATACCGAATTTAAGATTTGTCAACATGATTCTTGTGGTTATTGTGGATAAGTTTCTTGGATATTGTTGTACCAGAAATTGTGAATTGGATGCATGCTTTTCATCATCTAAAAATTATAGATTCATCTCAGAAGAGGAGGAAGAACTTAGTTAGTTTGGGGCATGTTTTTCATCTAAAAGTTTGCGTGTAGCATGTGGTACTGTGATTTCTGGTACTCACTACTTTGTTGTTTTCTCATAATACAGTGATATTAAGAGGTTGGGATTATTAGTAAATGTTTTCCAAGCTTTTGCTGATCATTAATTTTTTGGCTAAGTTTGGTGCATAAACTTAGCATGGCATAGTACAACACTATTTTCGTGACAGGAAATGCGTTGGACGCGCATAACGCTTCTTGTGCTTGATCAGACTGAATATTATTGTTCATATTCAATAGTACAACAATAGTACAACACTAATCTGTATATAATCCAATATTATTGTTCATATTCAAGGCATAGGATAATCGCGCTCGTGCTTCAAGATCGAACTATTCCTAACCCTCATCAGATATATCTTTGTGCTTCTTTTCTCTTCCTGCCAAAGCCTTGTGTAATTTTTACGAAATCAACGAATTTTTCATCTACGTCCTCCAATAAGAAAAATCATTCTTCCCATTGAACTTTTCAATCTCATACTTTCCAACTATAACTATTTTACTGGTAGACGTCATTCTCCGTTTGTTTTAGTAAATCCGCTTCTCTCAGGAATTT
>NW_017975563.1:0-1964 GCF_001876935.1 Asparagus officinalis
CTGGCCGTTTCTGGACCATCACCGTTGGCTCGCTCATCTATCAGCTGGTACGCATGTACAATCTTAAAAACAGTTACATATTTAAGGTCTGTCTGGTATGTTGCAACCGCAATTACAATGCAAATGTCAGTTCCCTGCAGCTGCAGTTGCTGTAAATGTTGTGGCATGCAGTTGTACCAGTAGCTATGAGAATTTTAAAATTTTCTTTTTGAATTCTATTCGAGTGTAGTTGCAATTGAGTCGCGACTTAAAACTCGCTGCTCCACACATCTGGGGGCCTTTTGCATCTGCATTTATTGGTCGTACGTGAAACAAGAAGACGGAATCATGGAATTGTCCCAAAATGTCTCATTTGCATGCAATTGCATTTACAAGCTTTGCAGTTAGAGCGAAAGTATTCACTCAATATTATGGCTGATGCCTTATCAACATCAAAAAACTTAATTTTACAGGGAATGATCACTCTCACAATATCAGCTATCCTCCCTGCTCTCCGCCCACCGCCGTGCACACCACCTGACGTTTGCCACCGTCCATCAACATTCCAACTCCTAGTCCTCTACTCCTCCCTCATCCTAACCTGCATTGGCGCTGGAGGCATCAGACCCTGTGTTGTTACATTCGGCGCAGACCAATTTGAACTCGACAAGACACGAACAAGCACAAGGAAATGGAACTATTTCAGTCTCTACTACTTCGCATTGAGCGTGTCTCATCTCTTAGCCCTTACTTTGGTTGTGTATATCCAAGACAATGTTGGTTGGGGATGGGGGTTTGGGATTCCTAGCATGGTGATGTTCGTGTCGGTTGTTGTGTTTGTGATTGGATATCCGCTGTATATAAAAATTAAGCCTGCAGGGAGCCCGATGACACGGTTGACACAAGTATTGATTGCTGCTTTCAAGAAGAGGAAGATTGCGAAGCCTGAAGACCCGAGTCTTTTGTTTGTTGATAAGGAATTGGATGCTGATATTTCAACTGGAGGGAGCCTTATCCATACTGAACAGCTTCGGTGAGTGCACATCTCGAGCAATACTCAAGTAGCATGAAATGTTGAATTGGAATTTCCTAGAGTTGAACAGGGCATTAACTTACTTATACATGCAAAATGGAATACGATCAAACTATAAAAACACAATTTTGATGAATTTCAACATCATGAAGTTTTGCATATTGAGCAGACCCATAGGCCACATTGATAACATGTTTTCAGTGAAATGGACAAAATTTAGCTTGTTTGTTTTAGCAGAGAAATGTGAAAACAATAACAGGATCCAAAAACTCGAGTCTGATGAATCTCAACACGGTTTTATTTCATGAAATTTGTATAATGAGCAGACCCTCAACTACATAACCTTGATAACTTATTACTTTCAGTAAAATGGACAACACTCGGCTTGTTTCTTTCAGCAATGTTTTGCTGACATTATACCCTGAAACTGATATCCCTACATCATGGAAATTCATTCATGGATTGGCCAAGGTTCCTTGATCAAGCTGCAATCATTACTGATGGCGACATGACTGACTCTGGCAAGACAAGGCTCTGGAGACTATCGACAGTGCACCGGGTAGAAGAACTGAAGTCAGTTATACGCTTGATCCCAATTTGGTCCGTTGGGATCTTGACTGTGACTGCAGCCTCCCACAACCACTCCTTCGCAATAATTCAAGCAAAGGCGATGAACCGCCATCTCACACCTAACGGTTTCCAAGTCCCTGCAGCATCCATGTCCATCTTCGCCACTGTAATGATGATCATCGCCCTTCCACTCTATGATAAAGTCATAGTCCCTATATCTCGCCGATTCAAACAATCAGGGTTCACATATCTACACAGGATCGGAATTGGGCTAGCGATCCAAGTTCTAGCCATTGTATTGGCTGCACTGGTTGAGCATAAAAGGAAGTTAACTGTAACTGCTCCGATCAGTGTATTCTGGTTAGTACCACAGTACGCGGTC
>NW_017975564.1:0-1963 GCF_001876935.1 Asparagus officinalis
ATCCAAACAGCGGCGACGAAAAGCTCTCGCTCGTCTCGAGGCATAATCCCTCATCCCCCACGACAGCCTCAATTATTATTCAGGCTTAGGGGGAATCAACCTCTTGAGCCAGGTTCCCATTTTTGGCGAACCGCTCAAATTAGACGAGCCCAGCAGTTTAGGCGAGCCCAATCTCTTGAGCCAGGTTCCCAATTTTGGCGAACCGCTCAAATCGGGCGAGCCTAGCAGTTTAGGTGAGCCCACCTCTGTGAGCAAGGTGCTCAATTTTGGCGAACCAAGCGCGCCTGGCGAACTCTGCAGTTCAAGAGGGCTTCGTCAAACAAGCGGACTTCACCAATCTCGCCTGACGGCCCAAGTTCGCCAGAAAGGCGAAGCAACATCTCGCCAGACAGGCGCAGGCACACTGTACCGACGAGCAACAAGCAACCATCGACTCCCTGAAGGAGATGTTGGAGCAGCTCCTGAGCGAGAAGAAGAGGAAGAGAGAGAGGACTTCGCGGGCTTCGCATAAATCCTTGAAGCACAAAGAGCGGGTGCCTACTCCTTCTCACTCCTCATCCGAGTCATCTAGAGGAGCGTCATCTTCGGGCCATAACCCAAGAGACAAGAGGTTTGACGATCTCCAAAGTCAACTCGACGCCTTGAAGCTCCAGAAGCATGCGAACAAGCTGGGGGTTGTCAGACCGTATCCAATTGAATGGGATGCGGTCTCCTACCCGGCAAAGTTCGAGCCGCTGGACCTCCTGCAGTTCAATGGAAAGGGTTCTCCTACCCAGCACATCTACTACTTCCAGGCGCAAACTGGACACATAGTGGGAAACGATCCCATTATGACTCGACTGTTCATTGGTACCCTCAAGGGGGTCGCTTTTGAATGGTTTCGCAGATTGGAGCCCGGGTCCATCACCTGCTGGAAGGACATGGAAAGGCTCTTCGTGGCCAGATTCTTCGACGATGATACAGAAGTATCTATGGCCACCTTGCTAACTGTGAAGCAAAGAAGGACAGAGTCTGTAAGCAACTTTGTCAAGAGATTCAGAAACCGATCGCTGCATTCCCGCGATCGAGTTTCCGAGGCCACACTCATCGAGATGTGCCGGAACAATCTCTCTATCAGCGTTCTGTCCAATATGGGCGCTGTTGAAGCTCGCTCATGGAAAGACTTACTTCGCCAAGGAGAACAAGTCGAGAGCATGCTCAAGCATATGGGTGACGAAGACCCGCATGAATTTCGAGGGGATGATCACCAAGATGCCTTGGTAGTGGAGACCGATCCCTCATATCCTCCAAATTTCCCCCGTTGATGCTCTTCAATAGGACGGCGGGCCCACATAGTCGCTCTAATCGCGACAAATCTTGTCAAGTTAACACTACACCTCTAACAATCTCCCGTCGATCCTCTTCAATAGGACGACGGGCCTACAAAGCTATCACGTTAACAATCACCTCTGATAGTTCTTCGACACTCCAACTGGTGCATGAGTCTAAACTGCCCCCTTACACTCCAACTGGTGCATGAGTTTAAACTGCTCCCTTAACACTCCGACAAGTACACCATCTCCTTGAGCCAGGTTCCCAGTACGGGCGAACCGCTCAAATCAGGCGAGCCTAACAGTTTAGGCGAGCTTCATCTCTTTGAGCCAGGTCCCCAGTTTCGGGCGAACCGCTCAAATCAGGCGAACCTAACAGTTTAGGCGAGCCCCACTTCTTGAGCCAGGTTTCCATTTATGGCGAACCGCTCAAAACAGGCGAGACTAGCAGTTCAGGTGGGCTGCATCAAACTCCCACTTGGTCAAACCTTCAGATAGTTAGGACCAAAGCCACAATCCCCCGCCAATCATCTTCAATAGGATGACGGGACCCCCACTGTCATGTTAACACTACACCTCTGACAAAACCAACTTACCAGTCCTCTTCAATAGGATGGTAGGTCCATAGAGTTGCTCAAATCGCAATAAACTCC
>NW_017975565.1:0-453 GCF_001876935.1 Asparagus officinalis
CTGTAGTTATTGGTTTACCAATGACACTAGCTATTTTGCTTATGCACTTAGCATTCCATAAATTGAGCCTTAAGCTTGGCAGTTGTATCCACATAGGATAGACATTATCAAAATTCTTCTCTATCTCTTCCTCATTTGACCAGTGCTTTAGCAAGATAGGTCTTGACCCGAAAAACCAAGGGCCATTTTCAATTATTCCATTGATTTCCTCCTTATTACTGAATTTAAACAGATATAATCCAGATTTGAGCAGAAAAACTTCAGGATTGGCTATTGGAGCCCAGGCTTTCTTCACAAATGTTTCCATAGATTTAAATTTGGCATTTAGGCCTATAACCTGTCCAATTAGAGAAAATTCCCACATTGATTCACCTTCCTGCCATTCTTCCTCCTCAAATCTTACAGAATCATTTGAAACAGGGGGAATGAAATCTAAACTCATGCCATTTCCAG
>NW_017975566.1:0-2451 GCF_001876935.1 Asparagus officinalis
CAATGTGGGTGTTCATGACTTACTATGTCATAGGATTTGATCCAAACGTCGAAAGGTAAGAAAAGCTGAGAACATCAATCTAGATTTTTGGGTTAATTGTGTGTAGAACCCCTGTATTATCTTCAGATTGAATTAGTATCTCTATAGTTCTACCGTTGCAGATAGACCCCCTGAGTGAATATATTTTGACCCTTTTCAGGGGGTCTATCTGCAACAAGAAATTTTCACTCAGGGGCCTATCTGCAACAAATGAATACTTTCAGGGGATCTATCTGCAACAATAGAACTACAGGGGTAGTAAGTTAAATTTGGCGATTGTGCAGGAGGTCTATTTGCAATTAACCCTAGATTGTTTTTGAAAGTAATAATTATATTATGTTCAACTTTTCAGGTTCTTTAGACAGTTTCTGGTCTTCCTACTTATCAATCAAATGGCATCTGGTCTTTTTCGGTTCATTTACTGGATTGACTCGACAAATGATCATCGCAAACACTGTTGGATCTTTTGCACTTCTTATGATTATGGTGCTCGGTGGATTCGTTATAGGAAGAGGTAAGCTACAGAAAACATGAACAAAATAGGTTTCTGTTGTCTATCACAGGTTAAAAAAAAGCTAAAACACACTTTATTTTCATATATGACAGATGATGTGAAGAAATGTGGAAGAAATGGTGGATGTGTGGATACTGGTCATCACCGTTGATGTATGCACAAAATGCAGTATTGGCAAATGAATTCCTTGGCAAAAGTGTTGGAATAACAAATTAAAATGCTAGAATAAATAAGGTTAATAGCATGAGTTTTAGAAGTGCAAGGGTTATAAGTTTAGAAGGTGAAGAGATATAGATTATGGAAGAATAGGAGTTACTCACTCCTTTATGATATTTTATATTTATGACATTTAACGAGGAGTTTAATTTGTGACTATTGGTGTGCCTGTACGTTTTGTTTTTGAAGCCTATATAAATGGCTATTGTAATCCTTGTTTCATCAAGAAAAAATTAAAGAAATAAAAAGTAAGTTTTTTTTCTTCATTTGGGAAACTTCTAAGTTCGTTTACTTAAGGTTCAACAGTGGTATCAGAGCCACTTGATCCAATTTTCCATTCTCTCTACTTCTCATGGCTACAAAAAATAATCTTATCAATCCTCAAGTACCCAAATTATCGAAAGATAACTATGAGAGTTGGTCAATCCAAATAAGAGGCTTATTTTATTCTCAGGAGTTGTGGGAGCTGATCATTGATGGGTTCACGAAACCTACACCAGCAGTAGAAGCCACCTACACCGCCGAAGAGAAGAAGACTCTCAGAGAGCAAAGAAAGAAGGATAGTGAGGCTCGTTTTCTACTCTATCAAGGGTTGGACGAGTCTACTTTTGAGAGACTTGCCGAAGCAACAACGAGCAAGGAAGCATGAGAAATCCTTGCTACCATCTACAAAGGTGTCGAGCGGGTGAAGCGAATTCGTCATCAAAGTTTGAGGGGCGATCTTGAAGCTGCTCAAATGAAAGATGAAGAAAAAATCTTTGATAATTATTCACAATTACTTCTAATTGTGAATAAAATGAGGAGAAATGGGGAGAAGATGAAGGACATCCGAGTGATGGAGAATTTGCTCTAATCCCTCACATCAAAATTTGAGCATGTGGTGGCGCAATTGAGGAGTCAAAGAATTTGGAGGAGATCTCAATAGAGGAGCTCTTGGGATCTCTCCAAGTTCATGAACAACGAATGCAAAAGAATGCTAGTTCCATAGTTTTGGAACAAGTACTAGAGTCAACATTGACTCTTAAGTAATCAAGGCTCACAAGGTAGAGGTCGTGGTCATGGTCGTGATCGGGGACATGGTCCCCAACAACAAACCACTCAAAATCAAGTAGTGACTCAAAGCTTTAGAGGACAAGGACGAAGCAATCATGGAAGATCCACACCTATGCGTGGAAACAACAAGTATGTTCAGGTGTTATAACTGTCACAAGTTTGGGCACTATGCTTTAGATTGTTGGCACAAAACTAGACCAAACCAATTTTCCCGAAGCAACAAATGATGTGGGTAACATCTCTATGCTTCTTTTTGCTAATGATGATCCAAGTGTTGAGAATGATGCTTAGTACCTTGAATCAGGTGCTAGCAACCACATGTGCGGGAAGAAAGAACTTTTCATGGAACTCACAGAATGAGTTCATGGAAGTGTGAGCCTCGGAGATTCTTCAAAACTCACGGTTGAAGGCAAAGGGAAGATTAAAATCTACCAAAATGATGGTAAGCCCGAGTATATTTCCGATGTTTACTATATTCCTAACATGAAAAGTAATATTTTTAGCATCAGTCAATTACTCGGAAAGGGATACAAAATATATATGGAGAACAACTATCTTTGGTTGAAAAATGCAAATGGAGGCCTCATAGCTTGTGTTAAGATGATAAGGAACCGCATGTTTCCCTTGCA
>NW_017975567.1:0-831 GCF_001876935.1 Asparagus officinalis
GGAAACATGTGCACATCTTTTCTTCGCATGTCAGTTTTCAGCAAGTGTGTGGAACAAGGTAATGGCATGGATAAATTTTTCTTGGAGATCATGTGATTGGTGTCAGCTTATTAGGTGGTACAGCTGCAGGCTCAAGGGGAAAGGATTTATGCACAAATTAAAAAGATTGGTCTTCTCGGCAACAATTTATATGATTTGGCAAGAGAGGAACATGAGAATTTTTCAGTCCAAAGCTAGAGAGTCTGAAAAGGTTTTCCGTGCAATCAAAATCTCCATTTATTCAAAAATTTTGAATGACAATCTTCCTCTTCAAATGAAGGAGAAGCTTGAAAGAATGTAGTTTTTTCTTCTTGTTTACCGCCAGTCATTTTCTGGTGTCTGTGATGTAGAAAACGTTCATATTTGGTTTGATGAATAAAATTTATTTTCATTGACCAAAAAAAAAAAAAAAGTTGATCGAATTTTGTGGGTATATTCACTGCAAACCCTCACGAGACTACAACTCGTCCACTAGGGTAACCTAGGGGTTTAAAGGCTTGTTGTATGCGCTAAATACAACCGCGATTTCTGCGAAAGTGAGTTAGGATTTTCTTTTTATTTTCTTTGCTAGAGGACTAGCAAAAGTTTAGGTGTGGGGGTATTTGATAATCACATTTTATTACAGTTTTATACCCTCATTATCTATTTTATATGAATAAATATACCACTAATAATTATTTTTATCTTTAATTACAGGTTAATCAAAAATAAAAGCCAAATATCTCTTCTCTCAATAAAGCCCACTAATTAAATGAAGAACTCAAGCATGAAAGCCCAAAAGAAGAAGAAATG
>NW_017975567.1:1160-1962 GCF_001876935.1 Asparagus officinalis
AATCTACCGCCATCATCATGCACAGCTTCGCCACTGCTCCCACCTGCATCATCTCCTGGACCACCGCTGCCGTCGCTGAGTACCTAGCCACCGACCACAGAACCCTAACTGCCCTCTCATTCCCCGTGGCCGATACCCTCAGTATCGATCTCGACACCGCCGCAATCCCCGCCGCATGCTTCACAATCTCGGCTCTCCCTTCAGCGCAAGAGCTCAGTTTGTCCAACACAACGAGAGCCATCTCGTTAACTCTCCTCTCGTTCTCGCAATCGATCAGGATCTCGATCAGCACGTGCACTGCGCCTGAGCGAGACGCTTTGATCCGGTTCCGTCCCCACGAGCAGACACCTATTAGGGTTTCGAGGGCCGATTTTGTCGCCTTGATCGAGATTTTGTCTCGAAGCATCTTCACTACTCCGAGGAAGAGATCTTCTCGCACCGCCATTAATCGAGCTGGTGAAATCACTTGGACTATCGATTTTAATAGAATCAAGGCGTTGGTTCTTGATGTATGGTTCGATTGATTCAATATCTTGGTTAACGAGTCGATGAGGTCGTCGAATCTTGAGACAAGATCGATGAGCGCTTGATCGGAGATCTGAAGCTTGCTTAGAATTTCGAGCGCTTCATTAACTGAATCGTCACAACCGTTATTATTACCGCTAATGCTGACAACAGAAGCCAAGAACTCGACTGCTTCTGAGTTTTCGATGCAGGATCTATTTATCTCGCTCTCTGACGCTATCGACTTAAGCTGTTGTAAACAGCTCAGCTGAAATTGCGTCGAAGACCGAGCTTTGTC
>NW_017975568.1:0-1960 GCF_001876935.1 Asparagus officinalis
AATTAATATGTTCAGCTAAAAGTTAACATCTTCACTTAAAAGTTAGCTAAAGAATCTGAACGTCAACGTGTACGGTTGAAAACTGAAATCACAAAGCTTACATCACACAATGCATAATTTTAAAAATAGTTTATTGATTACTTACATTTAAGTAAGAACTTTATGATTTTTTAGAAGTAGAACCATCTATATTAGCAACAGCTTATATGTGAATCTTCATACAACCAGTATTTCGATTGTGCTCCACCATGCACTTCAAATCATCTTTATTATCAACTGCAAAAACTCAGGTTTGGGTGCTTCTCAGATTTTTTTTAGAAGTAATTTCTGAGGGCAATTGCTTCAGAGTTGATTAAGTTGATTATGATCACTAATTTAGACATTATAAGGTGGGTGCGTGCATGTATGCATGTTAGTGGGATAAGTGCATGGTAATTAACTTGAGCAATCTTGTCTATACTGTCCTCATCTAGATGAACACCAAAGCACATGGTAATAAGTATATAGAAGACGAGAAATCGAGCATTCTTGAGCACCCAAACCATACCACTTGCCCCTTGGTGATAAGGGCCTCGTGGGCCAGCTCGGCACTGGTGATGACGATGAGAGCGCGGGAGCCCATGCGGAGGGTGAATATTGGGCCGTAGAGGGCGCGGAGATCACGGATGTAGGGGATGAAGGGTTTTCCGAATGGCGCAACTTGGAAAAGGTTGCCCACAATAGGCCAACCTTTTGGGCTAGGAGGAAGGTTGAGGGCCCTGGAGTTCTTCTTAAAGTGGAAGAGGATAAAAATGAGGAGGGAGAGGGAGAAGGCGACACCGTCGGTGAAAAAGAGGTTAAGGGAAGGGGCAGAGATGACGATGGAGAGGAGGAGGAGGAGTACAAAAAATTACGTCTTTAACGAAGGGATTTCCCTTCGTTAAAGAGCTAAAAACCTTTGTTATTGTATGCTAACGACAGGAAAAAATTCCTTCGTCACCCATCGTTGAAGCCTTCTTCGCTAAAGGGTCATGAAGGTTATAATACACGTCGTTATAGAGTCTATAACGACGAAACATATTATCGTGGTTTATATATGCGACGATAATTATCACCATCGTTACCATCAGTGACGGAAATTTTTCCTGTCGTTCATATTTATGATGGTAATTATCACTGTCGTTACCATCAGTGACGGGGATTTTTTCCCATTGTTACTGTAAACTGACGGTTTGTCATTCCTATCGTTGTGTAATGATGGTTTCGTACTCCCGTTGTTATTGTGTAACAACGAGTGAGATCCCCGTCGTTGAAGACCTATTAATGACGGTTGAATATCATCGTAGAAGTCCTCATAGTGGGTAATTAGTAACCCATCAACGATGATGCTTTCCCTTCGTTGATGTACTAAATAAGGTTTATAAAACCATCATTGTAGACTACAAATTTCTAATATATATTAATGATAATTTTTCCATTCATAAGCAACTATCATTGAAAACCTTCATATTATTCTCAACATGACACTGAGATTCACAACATAAATATATTAAAAATACCCAATAATGAATAAAAGGGAAAAAAACTTCATTCATTAATTACATCAATAAATAAAATTACATCATCCTCAAATATTCAATACTAATAACAAGAGTTAATATCCCAATTGTTCCAAAGAAAAATACATAAAACTATCTAAATCAAATTAAAATAAAAGTCTAGAAAAGACACATCCTTTCATCTCTAATCATTGTCAAAAAGAAGACTCGAGTTACCCCCATATCTACCATAGTGACTACCACCATACCCTCCATAGCCACCACCACCATAGCCACCCCGGTTGCTCCAGCCCCTTCCTCTACCTCTACCTCGAGCACGTCCTCGGCCGTAAGATTCTTTATCAAAGAGCAAGAGAAATTAATGAACGAGTACTTATAGCATACATGCTACTTTTGGGGAATATTTCCATCATTAAGAGCTG
>NW_017975569.1:0-2342 GCF_001876935.1 Asparagus officinalis
TCTTTTAATCTCTGGTACAAAATCCTAGAAAGACGTGTTTCTATTTATATCAAAACCTAATCCAAAACATGCTAGGAAACCAACTTTAGCCCGTATCTGCTTTCAGTCGACCAGTGCTCCTCTATCGTTCGACTGGTCTACCTCCATCGGTCGACCGATAAGAGTGCATCAGTCGACCAACTAGAGCAGGGTTTTCAAACCCTGTAATGTGCACAAGATCGATCGATCGGCCTTATGCGATCGGTCGACCGACCCGAGGGTTTTCCTGTAGTGCTGATTTTGCACGTTTTTCCACATTTCTCAACGATTACTTTGCCGTTCCTTCGCCATTTCTAACAATTTTTCACATCAGCGAAGTGTTCCCAAAACTGAGCCGACGCCAACATGAGCACCAATGTGTCGTCTCGCCAAATCCGTATGCACCAATGTAGTTACCTACGTACCCCCTCTATCAAGGGATCAAGTCGCCCGTAGTTCATCCAAATAGTCCCAAACAACCTCAACAAGCACGAATTTGCAACAAGTTTCTGCAATGATCAAACTTGTTGCTCGGGACCACTTTCGCGAGCATATCCGCTGGATTATCTTTTGTGTGGACCTTCACGAGCTCCACATCCCCATCTTCAAGAACATCTAGAATAAAGTGATAACGAACGTCGATGCATTAAGGACATGATTCTTCGCCAAATAAATGACACTCATGCTATCACAATAAATGGTGACGGATCACTGTAAAACATCAAGATCCTCCAAAAGTCCTCGAAGCTAAATCGCCTCCTTAACAGCCTCCGTAGTCGTCATATATTTTGCCTCCATCATCAACAAAGCCATAGTAGACTATAAGGTGCATCTCCAACACACCGACATTCGAGTCAATGTGAACATATACCCTGTCATCAATCAGCGTTTATCCAAATCTCCAGCGTAATCCGAATCTACGTATCAAATACATAGCTGCCCACCGCTAGTGCCCCGCTTCCCAAAATACCTGGGAATCGAAACATGAACAAGCTCGCGATGTATTAGATTAAGGAGAATAAATAAATATTTCTCTTCAACCTAATACGCTAAGCGTCAAGAATTAAATACAATGCGAAGTCACAGGTCCCCGATTATAGTTAGCAAGAATATAATAGACAAACACAGAACAAATTAATTCATATCACAAGTAAATATCATCCAAGACATAATATTCGGGTCAAACATGCCCCTATTACAAAACTATCAAACCGAATACTGGAGAGATATACAAATGCACTGATCAAAAGGAAATGAAAGTGCTACAAAAATAAACTGGAAGGAATAACTAAGCTTCGGTTTATTCTTCTGCTCCTTCCGCTAGGCACTCCTGCTGAGAATACTCTGGCTCTGACTTGTCTCCAAGCTAGACCTGTCCTTCCTCTAAGTCTAATGTACACCAGAGAAAACATGTGTACTTCAACAAGCATGGCACACGGTAAGATCCCACAAGGGAAAAATAGGAACAGTCGAATGACCAAGACAAAAACAGTAATAATAAATAGAAGCATGCAGCTGGATACTAAAAACTAGATAAAACCCACCAATAGTATATAATAATCAAAGAATCCAAAAAATAAACCAAGTAATAAGTCGATCATGCAGCTAGCGATCAGAATAATCATCCAAATAACAAGATCATACAACTAGATGGAATTAATACTTAAAAATCTATAACAAGAGACGTAGTATGTCGAGCGAAATAATCCAAACAATGAAACCCTCATGTATATACCACATGTCTCAAATTGTAGATAATTAAATATTAACCCCGATCTATGTATGAAAAGAAATACATCTAGCGTACATCTCACAAGAATCCATAATCACCGTAAGTAACAAGGTCATGTAACTAGCCATTCTATAACAGATCATTAGTCCACATCTCACACAGAGTCAATGCTCATATCATCAGATACTGACTATTCACAAATCCCCTACGTGCATCCAAACCCGCGAAACGGTTCGGTGAGAGGACTACACGTAATCTGATTTTGGTCTGGCTCGAACTCAAGCAAAACTCGGGTGACGAAACGATTTCACTGACCAAGTGCGAAACAATTCACTTGGCCCAACAAACTAACCCCAGTGCGAAACGGTTCACTGATACGAGTCTAGAAGATACATCAACAGCCTTATCCGATCACATGAACTATGACTTTCCTATTCTAACTCTCTTGTATTTTCTAAGTCAACAACATAATCCACACTAGATCTCTGGTTTACCTCCTAAATTTAGTCAACGCACACACACATATGATCACTAAGTCTTATTCATGACGTGCGAAACCACTAAGTCAGGAACTACTAATGGTTCTCAATCA
>NW_017975570.1:0-1959 GCF_001876935.1 Asparagus officinalis
TGCATTGTTCCTCAACCTTTCTCATTATCCACCGAGAAAAGAATCTCAAAGATGATTAGTAGTCTGCAGGGGTCCACTCCAAGTTTATCAAGATCTCTTAGCTTCAAGTAAATCCCTTTGATAACTCTCTTTTTGCATTGCACTAGAATTAGTTTACTAAATTTAACCAATCTACGTGAGGCATGTCAGTAGTTAGTAATCACAGACTAAAAGATAATGATTACATGAATTCAGCATTACTTTGGCTACTTATTTTGGACTTGGACAGCAAAGACACATGTTGTATTTTTTTTGGCAACTATAGTTAGCTTTTCATTTTATTATCTGCTGTAGGTTTTGATTATTCTTTTTCATTCTAATTGACTGCAGGATGTTTGATGAAATTACTGAGAGAGGGTTGGAGGTTGATAGAGGGGCTTATAATGCGCTTATGGGAGTGATTGTTAGGGTTGGAGACTTGAAGGATAGAGTTGAGATTATCATGTGAACTAACCAGTCAAGCTGAGGTATGTATTGCAAAATCTGGTTTGTGAGTAGTCAAGTTTGTGACTATGCATATGAGCATCAGGTGCCATCAGATTGGAGTGTTTTCATTCCTTTTATTATCATCAGTTACTGCCTTATCCATTGCCAAGGTTCTACCACAAGACATCTTCCCCACAAAAACATGAACTGAAAAAGGTTTGCAATAACATCATGGTTTCATTTTAATTTATCATTTAAGTACATACTTACTTTTCTTCCATAAATCTTGCAGATTTCTTTATCGCGATCGAAATCTCCAAGTGACGGATTCACAAGCAAGCCTGTGGAATCAGCAAATAATGCTGCTTCGAGTCAAGTTAATGATAGTGTCAAGGAGACAATTAAGAGTTCGCTAAAAGGACAGTGGAAGGCACCAGATCAAAAATCCAAAATTTCAAAAAATATCAGGCCCTCATGTATTGACGAAATAGAGAAAAGGGTTGTGTCTTCTATTGAGAAAAGAAGTCATTAGCACAACTTTGTATAATTTTTAATGTAGAAGGTCGTTAACATATAATGAAGTTTCCAATCTTGCTTTATGAAATATTATTCCTTTTATGTTAAATTGAAAAAGGTTCATGAACTATTGGACTTGCACCTCTAAACTAATCCTTCAAACATAACCACGAATGAGATTCAACAATTTGGACTAATTTATGAAAAACTCGTAACTTTGCTTTACTTGATTTGTTGAAGCAAGTCTATCAATCGATAATCTTAATTTTTTAGAGAATAACCACACTCTTAACAATCAATTAGCTAGTTGACGGAATGACTAGGATATTGGTTGACTGATGAATCAAACGTCTCGTTTAGCATATTTATGAATATTTAGGGGGTGTTTGGTTCAACAATTTTATAGAAAAGTTTTCTCAAAAGGACTGACAATGACATTTCTCTAATTAAAATTTTTTTGTAGATTTTCGTAAACTGTGTTTGGTTTAAAAAAATTTACAGAAATATTTTCTGTAAAATACAGAAAAGTACCAAAATTTACAGAAATCAATTTCCTCTTAAAATTGGCGGAAATCACCCAGAAATCTGACACTCTATTGACACTTTTCTATAAAGTTGACACTTTCTATAAATTTAGGGGATGTTTGGTTCAATTTCTATAAATCATATGAAATCTTTCTATTTTCTATAAAGTTATGGGTGATATTCTTATTTTAAACCAAAAAAGCAAAGTACAAAAAATAAGAAAATTGGTACTTTTTGACTTCTTAAAACTTTTCCTATAATTTTTTTTAAAAAATACAAGAAAATCATATTTTAGGTGAAAAATATTTCTTATAATTTGTAAAAATTGAACCAAACACCCTTAGCAAACCAATAAATGAAAGTGATGAATCAACTTTTTTGCAGAATTAACGGGCAGACCCCTTATTATTAACGTGGTGATTCATCTCGTAGAAGGCCCAAATATCAAAAGCT
>NW_017975571.1:0-493 GCF_001876935.1 Asparagus officinalis
GCAGGTTCTTTCGTTCCCCTGTCATAAGCACATAAACTACTATTATTAAAACTTAAAATGGGATAACATTATTATCTCTTTGAAGGAAGTATTTTCGAATTTATTCGAAAATCTACTCCCGGCATTCAACTTGACTAATTACATCCACTTGGATCTCTTGAGGATGGTGCTCTTTATTTGTTTTTTGAAGTATTTTTGAATTTATTCGAAGTTATCTGACAATAATCAGTTTTTATTCAGGATGGTGCTCTTTATTTGTTTTTTGAAAATTTCAAATGTTTTTTTTCCTTTTTTTGCTTTGTAGTTAATGGCAAAATCGATGATCACTAAATCTGAATTGATGTTTTCGTTTTGTTCACTCGCAATTAGGTTGTCTTTGGTGATATCTTTGATCTTTTCGGAACCGCTCCAGATTCAACTGCAGGTTTCTCTTGGATCTCTCTGTCAACATGAATACAAATTCATCCGAGGTAAATTCTGTTCATATTTTTTT
>NW_017975572.1:0-2413 GCF_001876935.1 Asparagus officinalis
CATTGGATTCAAACCTGACCATCCGGTAAATAAACCTACGTTGTCAAGAATGTTTTTAATCTTTGGTCAAAGCTAAGGTCTAGAATTTTCTTCACTTTTGTGCTCTATAGCAGTTCTGGGGCTCTTGCTAAAATATCTCAATTCAACACCAATCTTTCTACATGTAACATAGTCTCGGGTGATAATGGGGATGAACTAGCAGAATTCACATATGAATTACCCTCTGAAGATATAAGACTCATGATCCCTTCAACGGAGAAGGTGTTGCTCGTTGATCATCGTTGTTGTCTACACATTTTGGATGTGAGCCTTTTAAACTATGTCCTCTCTCTAATTTCTCATTGTTTCAATTTTAACTCACCCTTTCTTAATGCAGTTAAAGAGGTGTGAAGGACAATACAGACCTGAAGTATACTTGCCTTTAACGGATACAATCCTAATGCTGAAAAAGGACATGTTTTTAGGCCTAAGACGGAGGGAAGTCCAAGCATAGGATTCAAAACGGTCCATCTGACAGGATTCGCTGACCACTTGGTCGTCAACTATAGGTACTTTTATTATGAGACATTTGTCAAGGAGGATATTTTTATCCTATCTCATTGCTGCCCGAAACACTGTTGTAATATGTGCTGATTAGGTATATGGCGAATTTTGGGGTACCAAACCCTTCTCCTCTGTTTTTATTTACTTGTTGAATTGCATTCTCTCTCTTGAATGTCTAACTTGCATTTTCTCTCTTGCTAAATTGCATTCTCTCTAGTGGTTATCCTAAAAAGTCAGACATTCAAGAGAGAGAATGTAGTTCAGCAAGTAAATAAAGACAGAAAAGGAGAAGAGTTTGGTACCCTAAAATTCACAATATACCCGATCGACACATATTACAATAGTGTTTAGGGCAGCAATGGGATAGGATAAACATATCATCCGCGACAAATGTCTCATAATAAAAGTACCTATAGCCGACGACCAAGTAGTCAGCGAATCCTGTCAGAATGGACCGTTCTGTATCTCATGCTTGGACTTCCCTCCGTCTTAGGCCTAAAAACATGTCCTTTTCCGACATTAGAATTGTATCCGTGAAAGGCAAGTATACTACAAGTCTATATTGTCTTTCACACCTCTTTAATTGCATTAAGAAACGGTGAGTTAAAATTGAAACAATGAAAAATTAGAGAGGAGATAGTTTAAAAGGCTCACATCCAAAATGTGTAGACAACAGCGATGATCAACGAGCAACACCTTCTCCGTTGAAGGGATCATGAGTCTTATATCTTCAAAGGGTAATTCATAGGTGAATTCTGCCAGTTCATCCCCATTATCACCCGAGACTATGTTACATGTAGAAAGATTGGTGTTGAATTGAGATATTTTAGCAAGAGCCCCAGAACTGCTATAGAGCACAAAAGTGAAGAAAATTCTAGACCTTAGCTTTGACCAAAGATTAAAAACATTCTTGACAACGTAGGTTTATTTACCGGATGGTCAGGTTTGAATCCAATGTTGCAGGTGTCTGACACACATATGCATATGACTTCAAATCAAAGACTTTAACAATACTGCAAGAACTAAGAACATTAGAATTACTTGATTGCAGAAAAATGTTACATAAGTAAATTGAATATCACAGATTGCTTGCACCTCTGGTTCTGATAATATAACTGCTTTGTTGCTGGCAACTTCAAAGAACACGTAGAGAATATTGGATCTGTATTGAGGAGAACACTTCAAATCTTTCCTGATGAGAGTTTCTTCTTATGTGTCTGATACAAAGACACGACTAGGGATCATTTACTCACTAAAATGTAGAAATTGAGTAAAGAAAAATAGAATGTACGGTCAAGGTTCCACCTTTGTGATGCAGCTTCAAGGAGAATATTTACTGATTTTATACTAGTTATACAGTGTATAAAACTGTGGTATCATGTCACGAACATCTTTTATATGTAGTACAAACTATGTGGATTTACACAATACACAAGTGAATTTATGTTGCAAGTGGTTTAAACCTTTGTTGAGCACAATGTACAACATAGTCCCTTTTTTAGATTAAAATACACAAAAGTTCATATGAAGAGCATCTTGATTGAACAGTGAAACCAAAACTCTGATTCCACCTTGTATGACTATATACTCATAATGTAAAGAATATATACATATACATCTAATCACATCGGCAGGTGTGTCTCACCACTCTATATTTTAGTTGTGCTTATTTAGAAAATGAGTTGTCACCAAATAACCAAATATTGTGTGTTTGTCAACTTAATAGCTATAAAATACATTTGACTTAAGCATCAAAAGTCTTTACTCCAGCTTGTATGTAGAGTATGATTATAGATTGTAAATGTGAAACAAATACATATTAAATATCAATTATCAAGTGTGGGACTTATGCAAATGCCAACTTCATTGA
>NW_017975573.1:0-1958 GCF_001876935.1 Asparagus officinalis
GCTTTTTTCAATAATTTAAGGCTTGAAAGCTCAAATTTCTTAGTGGAAAACCTCCACGTTTATCTTGTGAAAACTGAGACTATCTATAGTTCGAACGTCTAAGGTGTATTCTCCTGGATCGTCATGCCCTCATTAAAAAGAAATTATGTGGATTATGAGAGGTTAAGAGTCCTCAAACCTCTTTTAGAAAGTTAGGCTTTGAGATGCGAGTTTCATCCTGCACGTGAGCAATACATACGAGTTCAGAGTTGGGATCTCTGGTAGCAATCAAGTCAGTAGAGAGCTTGAGTGGAGAAGTATTCAGATAATATATTTATTCATAATGGATTGCTCGCCCTTAACAATAGACAAACTGCTTTTTTTTAATAGTTGATCCAAAGGATAGATGAGATATTGATAGGATCTTTGATCACTCGTGTCTTAATGGTTTGACTCGCTCGTAATTGGGCCTTAAGTAACCCGGCCATTCAGAAGATTTTTGAGAATGGCTATATGGGCTGGTTAGAGCTAGAATTTCCCTTATGAAATGACATTTCACCATTTTAAGGTTTAATATATTTATTGTTGTTTGTCTTTGCTCCTCTAATTGAAGGTGTTTTATCTAGTTGATGTTTTTTTACGATGGTTTTTGGATTTGTTGCTAAGTTGAAGGACTTTACTGAACTTCGAACTGAGATTTGTTATTTGAGTCTTATTAATTGATAATAGTTCATTGTTGTGTTTAACTTTGTTGTATGTTAGCTTTACTCGTTGTATGTAGGTTTTACAACATAGCTAACAAATTTGCACAATACATATTAATTATTGAGCACTAGTTAAATTTTGGAACATAGCTTGAGCTCGAGAAAGAGGAGATCAAAAGCCAGAGGTCGAGCTCGAGAAAGAGGGGAGAGATGATCGGAAGCTAGAGGGAGTTTGAAGGAGGAAGACTCGAGCGAGAGAATGGGTTTGGGGGCGGGAACGAAGGACGAAGACTTAGAAATTTTCCGAGTTCTAGCGATCACGAGAAAAGTGAAATAGGGTGGAAATGTGGTTAGGGTGTTTGTTTAATATTTTAATAATATGGTGTCAGGTTTCTGGGTGTTTTCAGCTTATTTTGTGTGAAAAATAATTTCTGTAAAATTGTACAGTTTTCTATACTTTACAGAAAACTTTTCTGTAAATTTAATGTTGAACCAAATACAATTTATGGAAATTTTGAGAATTTTTTTATTTATGAAACTACCATTGTCGTAACTTTTCTATAAAACACCCTAAACAAATATCCCCTTAGATCATGATTCCTCTCAAGATCTCGCAAAATGTTTAAATCAAAATTAGTAAAGTGGACACTACAAGTTATAGTATAAGCTTAAAATATACACTATAAAATTAACATGTATGATATAACCTTAACAGGTAAGCACTAAGTTTTACATGTATTGTATAATTGTCACAGTTATAATATAAATTTAACAAGTACTTGATTAGTTAACAAATATGACCTAACTTTAACAGATATATTAGAACCTTAATAGGTACTTTGAAAGGTTAACAAGAATGATATAACTTTACCTAATTCATGTTAACTATATCAATGGTAGAACTTAACAATTAATATACTAAATATCTATACATCCATTATTTCAAATGAATATTTTTGTACGTGAGCTTTTATATCTCAATTACCAACGCATTATGTACGGACTACATACAATTCTCAAGCCAACAAAAATGGCATGTAAACAATAAAATTTTAAACAGACGAATCTTCCTAACAATATCTCTTGTATCCTATGAACGACCAACAAAATAAAACAATAAAAATCATAGTAATTTGAGCTACTTCTTTTGATGAATTCAAGCTTTAATAGTATACGAGAGCTCCAAGCAACATTTTGTACGGCATTTCATCAAACACCTTTGTTGCATACAACTACCATCTGGAGTTGAAGTGTCAAAAACCTAACCCTTGCCTC
>NW_017975574.1:0-1958 GCF_001876935.1 Asparagus officinalis
CCAGGGACGTCACTGATTAGGTCTCCCCGCGGTACTTTTGATGAAACAGTCAAGTTTGAAGTTGTAGAGGGGAGCTTTTTAGTGCTCAAAATCTAGGGAGATTTGTTTCAGATTGTCGCCGAGTTGTCGTTCTTGTTTTGTTGCCAGGTTTTATATTGTCTTTTTTTCTTCTTCTGATATTCCAGGTTTTCTGAACTTCTATATGTAAGTTCTACGCATCGAACTTTAGATTAGAAGCATGTAAGAGTCTATTTTTTTTCTTCTCTTGTCATTGAGGTGATAATTTTGTTCCAATAGCTTTTCATCATTCTATAAAGATCATCTTTTTCAAAATACAGCATGGATGTTCTTCTGTTGTCCGTTCGTCAAATATTTGATAAACCCCTTCCAAAATTTGCACAGGAAGCTCTGAATCCGCCCCCATACTTGCCGGTGCGCGCACTCGCAACCTGTACTCGGTTGAACCCAAAGTGATCCAGAGGTAGGACCAGAGAAAGGCGGAGGATTAGCATAGTTAGCCCATTCGATAATCCTAATGACTAAATTATTAACCCGTTATATATAGGTTTTATTTTAACATTTGTGATCATTTTTAAGTGTTTGGGAATGTCCATCCTTTCACCTTGTTACGGTGTGGTCGTCTTTATATTGCTGATCGAGTTTCTAATTCTTTTGCATATATAGAATTAGTATGGTAAGGGATTAAAGAGAAATCCTCTTCATTTGACACGCAGGAATTTGCTATTCATACAAATATTTTTTGTTGATGACCGTATTAACTTCTTGAAACTCGTCGGCCCCGACAAAAGTCCGCTCATCTCGCTTCTAATTCCGCTTTTGTAAACATTCTTCAGTATAAGAAATTAGGCCCATACAAATTCCCGCCAGAATTCTGAGCGGGCTTTTAGAACAATAAATTAGGCCCATCTAATTTTTTTTTTCTAATAGGGTTTACTCGACATAATTGCACCACATCTTCAATGTGTTAATATAATCCCCAGAATCTTTTTGAGCGCTATGAATTTAGTCCCTCTAGTAGTTACCAGCAAGTTAAAAGATTTTGGGACTAAATTCAGAACCCTTAACACATTTGGGGGACTAATTTCAAAATATGTTGATTTGATGATATTATAACACATTGAATATTATTCACTATACGGGATGAACATTATATAAGCCAACAGTGAACGTTTGTGGGTGATGAATGATTTGGAAGTGGACATGGAAACTGACTGAGAGTATTTTTCTAAATAATTTCGATTTAAAGGTTATATAATTTGCGGCGTAGGCTCGTATTATTTGCATATTCTTGCGCTATGCTGTAGGTTGTCCTGAAGGAAGGGGGATCATACATTTCATCATGGCCGGTGAACAAAAGGTAACCGTTAGTTTTTTGGTGGACAAGGCGAAGAAAAGGGTGGTGCTGGCCGAAGCGGACAGCGACTTTGTAGACATGCTCTTCAGCTTCCTCACCCTGCCACTGGGAACCGTCGTCAGGCTCCTCAACAACCAATCTAATTTTGGATGCATGGACAAATTGTATGGGAGCGTCGAGACTCTTGATGTGCGCAATTTCCAGACTGAGGCATGCAAGACCATGCTTCTCTTCCCTCAAAGCGCTGCAGCTGAACGATGCGAAGATCTGAAAGTAAATATTGATAGCACGGAGCCTAAGCCGAGGCTTGCCTATGCTTGTCGAAAGCCCGATTGTTGTTCCAAGGCCACCTGCTTGGCTAGCTCTGTTTCGAATGCACGGTGTCCTCACTGCCGAGAAACTATGGATTCACCTAAAACGTGGGCTAAAGGGGATGTGCAATTTGTCAAGAGTGGAGATAAGTTTATGATTACCGATGACCTTCTTATAAGTCTATTTTCTATGGAGAATTACCTGTCTTTAATTCAGAAACTGGGAGTAGAAGATGCATGCATTCTCGAGGAGAAGGTTATGGATCTTGGTA
>NW_017975575.1:0-1958 GCF_001876935.1 Asparagus officinalis
CACGGATTACTTTTCAAAGTGGGCTGAAGCGATCCCGCTTAGAGAAGTGAAGACGAACAACGTCATCAACTTCATCAAACATCATGTCATATACCGACATGGCATGCCAAGACGGATCATTCATGACAACGGTCCTCAGTTCATAAGCAACGCTTTCGTCAGGTTTTGTGACAAGTTCAAAATTCAAGATATTTCATCAACGGCTTATTATCCCGCCTCGAATGGATTAGCTGAGGCTTTTAACAAGACGATCATTAAGATCCTGTCAAAGCTCGTGAAGACCAATAAACGAGATTGGGATGATAAACTCGGTGAATCACTCTGGGCTTATCGTACCACCATACGCACACCTACAGGAGCTACCCCATATTCGTTGGTATACGGATGTGAAGCTGTGCTACCATTGAAAATCCAAATCCCATCCCTTCGGATCGCTCTCGCAACCGAGATGACGACAGAAGAACAACATCATAAACGTCTCGAAGAACTCGAAATGTTGGATGAAAAGCGCTTGGAAGCTCAACAACACATTGAGTTTTATCAAGCCAGAATATCTAGGGCTTTTAACAAAAGAGTCCGACAGAGAAGCTTCAAGGAAGGAGATCTGGTCCTCGCTGCTCGCCGACCGATAATCCTCAACTCCAAGAAGAAAGGTAAATTTGAACCCAAATGGGAAGGACCGTTTGTGATAGACACAGTCTACTCAAACGGTGCATATCGCCTGATTACTCAAGAGGGCGCCAGGCAATTAATGCCAATAAATGGGAAGTTCTTAAAAAAGTACTATCCCTAGTACATTCAGGATAACCCATTTACCGGGAAGTTCCTTGAAGAATATTGCACTTAATATTCTAGAGGATAACCCAAAATCATTTTCACCACCAAAATCCCTCACTGATCAATTTCAATTGACAGTGTGACCACCAAAAGTGTCTTTCTGGCCCAAACCACCAGCAAATTCCCCTCTTGACTCTTTCCATGAACAAGAGGTCCACTTTCAGTTCAGAGTCCCCTTTCGATAAACGAAAGAACTCCCTTCTTTTTCTCTTTGGTTAAGCCTTCTCATGGTTATAACCGAAGTTGAAATTTCACTTCGATAAACGAAAAACTCATCTTTCATACTAGATAACCAATCCTATAAAAGGTAAGTTTATCTAGATTTTCCAGATTCTCGGAGTGGAGATCCCACTTCTAGTTTCTTTTGCGCTGGAAATAGAATATAAAATTCTTCCTTTCCAGAATCAAGGAATAGAATATAAAATTCTTCCTTCCTTGTATTCGGGTTCGCCTTCACCCTAAAAGAAGACCGGGAAATAGAATATAAAATTCTTCCTTTCCCGCACTGACCTTTTCCAAAATTTATCAATCTAGGATTCATCCTAGGAAGTTTATCCCGAATCCTAAGCAGGGATAAGTCTGCGCCTAACACGCGCTGCCGGTTTAGTCTTTTTCCGTAGAAAAAGACACCAGAGTTCGATTCTGGGGTATTCTATCCTGAAACCTAAGCAAGGATAAGTCTGCGCTTAACCCGCGCTGCCACGCGTCGCCGGTTTAGTCTTTCGCCGTAGAAAAAGACACCAGAATACCATTCTGGGGACTTTTATCCCGAAGCCTAAGTAGGGATAAGTCAGCGTCTAATACACGTTGCCGGGTAGCCTATTCCCGTAACAACGGCGAAGCCTATGTATTCGACATCATAGCATAAAGTCTCAGAGAATTCACTCTCTTAGCACAACGTTACATACGGAACAGATTTAGATAATCCGCATGCTAGCCCGACTCAAACGGTAGTCAGTAAAGGCTAATCAAATTCGTTGAAGGCTGGGGGTTAGCCAAAAATCCTAAAGTCAACGCCTAACACGTGTTGTCGGGTAGCCTATTTCCGTAAAAAATGGTAAAGCCTATGTATTCAACATCATAGCACAAAGTCTCAGAGAATTCACTCTCTTAGCACAACG
>NW_017975576.1:0-2188 GCF_001876935.1 Asparagus officinalis
TAATCAAATCTAAACTCAATATGAAACTAGCTTTAATAAGATGATAATCAAACAAATAAATATAAAGCTCGAAAAGAGTTTAGAAAACTTCTCAATAGATAATAAGAGATGAAGGAAGAATAGTTGATTGCTCAAACTCCAATAGATGATCTCCTCAAGCTCTTGTGGAATTTTCTTCACAAACAAACTCTTGAAACAAACTTAAAAACCCTTCAACAAACTTGTAAAACTCTTTTTAAAACTCTCTTAAACATCCATCAGAAACAATGAAAGTTGAGGGCTTTTTATAGCCTCTTAAACCAGCCACAAACCCTAAAAAACCAAAAATATCAAAAACTAGCCGTTACTAGCCGTTATAGGCTGAAAAGACCAAAATACCCCAAAATCCAGCATTCTGGAAATTTACGTATCCAGATTTATAAAATCAATTAAAAATAGTAACACGGCTCCAAAAAGGATGAAATTTTGTGGGAAGGTTATAGACATGTATAATAACATGTTAGAGAAAGAATTTATAAAAAATAATTTCTCCGTTGAGAGAAATAAATGTTTGAACACAGATTTACAGTTTCTGAAAAACTGCTGACATACACGATTTTGTAAAATCAATTGGGCGCAGTAAATCAACTCCAAAAATAGTAAAATTTTGAGGGAAGTTTCTAAACATGTAGATAAACATGTCAAAGAAATAATTTCTTGAATACCACTTCCAATTTATGAAAACTTATCTGTTTTGTAAAACATGCACGAACATGTGCACGAACAAAAATATGATTTTGTAAATTCCATTAAACATAACAAATCAATTTCAAACTTGATGAAACTTTGCGAAATATTTATAAACATGAAAACAAACATGTTAGAAAAAGAATTTATCAAATTAAATTTCTATTTGTAAAAACTCATGTATTTTGCAAGTGTGTCCAAAGCATAAAAACTCAAAACCATGCATGTATATATATAACTATATATACATAGAAACCAAATACGTGTGTGTATATGATATTGAGCTTAAGGTACTTAACACACATAATATAAAATCTAAAGTAGATTACCCAAGCTTGATCTTGATCTTCAATAAGCTCTTCTTGGTAATCTCACGGATGAAGCTTGAACTTGATCTTTAACTTTGAATTGCAAGGCTTCACCCTACTATTCCGCCAACCTCCATTGGATATGATCGTTGTAGCGCATGTTCCATCTAACCTCCAACTATGTTGTTTGTCTACAAAACATAGGAATGCACAACTAGACAAACAACATTAGCAGTAAATTGTTTGTAAATCATCATCAAAACAAGAAGGCCAACAATCTCCCCCTTTTTGATGATGACAAACAATTTACGAAAAGGATATATGCATGAAAGGAAATGAATATATAAATTATAATTCACATGCATATAAACAAGAAAGAATATACATATACTCATAATATTTCTCCCCCTTTGACAACATCAAAAAGGGGACAAAGGAATGAAGAGAGCGAAAGCTCCCCTACCTATAAGCATGGGTGAGTATAAAACAAGAAATACATAGGGATTGCTCCCCCTATCAAAATGCCATATAGAATATATGAAATGAAGATCATGGCATACATATGTGAGTAAGCATAAATGCTAAACACAACTCACATACAAAAGATGATGAGAACATATATCAAAGTGAAAGATAGTGTCTCATATCTAAAAACATAAAAACATTTGTAATGGTAGATTTATGAAATCAAAAAAAGAGAAACATGAGAATCATGCAAAAAGAGTTTTCGAATAAAAACAAATCACTCAAATGAAATCATAAATCAAGATTTGAGTCCAAAAGCAATGTTTGATCAAAAAAGAACTTTCTTTGTATAACTTGATCAAACCACTCATAGAATACATTATAAGGCACAAATAGATGATCCATGAGCACAAACATATAAATATCATCATATAAGTGAAATATAATGAATTCAAAGCAATAAATCAAAACAAACTCTTTGACAAAAGAATTTCAAGAGAGGCAACAATATATTAAGTTCTTAAGCTTGTATCAACCCATATAAACATTTTAGCACCCGGTAAACAAGATTTGGGAATAAACACCCAATAAACTCGGAGGGATATATAAATGCAAACCTTTCATCAAAATAAAACCAATAATCATGAAAACAAAATAGTTTGACCAATAAAATGAATTGTTTTCATAAA
>NW_017975577.1:0-1957 GCF_001876935.1 Asparagus officinalis
TTAAAGTCAACAAATTATAGTGTATTTTCAACTACAACTAATTAAGGTCAAAGCTTATGCAAGAACGGCCTTCACAGGAATAGCATTTGCCGGACAAATCTTACGAACTTTTAAAAACAAACTTTTACTTAATGTTCTTGCAAATTATATACATGTGCAACTTCACAAGAAAAGAATTAAGGTAAACCGGAAATAATTGTTAACAATTACTTAATGTTCTGTCCCCTAAATGTATGATGCAAGAACATAATAAAAGAAGGGTTAATTTCACAAAACCCCCAAAACTTTGAGGGATTTTGCACATAATCCTTGGAACTTTTTATCCTACACAGTCTTCACAAATTTTAGGTGTCTCAAAAAACACCCTTCAAGTTTTAACTTTTTTCATTATGGCCAATTATCCGTAAGGACAAACTTTTAAAACAAACCCATTTCAATATTTAACTACCGAAATCAACCCATATTTTGTTTACTTACAAATATTGGCCCATTTTGCCCTATCAGCCAAAAATGGGTCTATTTGGAAAATCTCAATGAGAAAAGGATTGTGTTATCATCCCCACATATTTTGGGAACCTGTACAAGTTGGAAAATAAAAAGGTAAACAAGGAACGTGATGCTTACGAATAATTTTAATTTGGTAGAGATTCCTAAAATTGTGTTCTTTAGAATATCCAAATTATGGTTAGTTTTTATTTTATTAGATTCATTAGAAATCCAAAAGGGCAAAAGAGACCATGGCGGTCAATTTTAATTTGGTAGGATCCTTAAGATTTGCTAATTAGCTTTTATTTGATAAGAAGTTTTGCTATTTGGAAACTGAAATAATGGTTAGTTTTTTAATGGATCAGGATTTTAATTGATACCTTCAAATCTCTCACTATGATCTTCAACAGAAATGGATAATAGCCAGGGGATGACATTCTTGGTTATTTGAAATTTGAAAAACCGACCCATTTTTGGTTGGCATGGCCAAGATGGGTTAAACTTGGAAATAAATAAAATATGGGTCGATTTCTATAATTAAATATCAAAGTAAGTTTTTTTTAGAAACTTGTCCTATCAGCAATTGGAAAATAACTAAATGTCATCGAGACGAAAAGAAGTGTACTTATATACCGTGAGTGTTTTAAAAATCAGTCGATATTGTTTGATTTGTGGCTAATATATAAGAATTGGACCACAGCCGCAACGATTTCTAAATTTTTTTTTATCATTTTTGGCTAATTTTTTTCTAATATATCGGTGTAAATCCGATTTATTGGGCAATTTCTTTTAGGGTTCAAATCATCTAGTTTGCCATGTATTATCTAGGGTCTAATCTGATGAGTAGAATTTCCCTTTAACTTGCAATTTTGATTGTGCATGCTGTAGGTAGGATCTCAATACTTCTTGTATATATATTAAAATTTTGGTTGTGCTCACTTGAACCGAGATTGTGCACTTGCTTTGGGATTGATTCTTTACTTTATGATGATGCATCTATATGGTCTCTCTGAACATGATTCACTGTGATTGCTTACATTATGTTTTACAAATAAAGGTCAAAGAGTGCCTAGAATATAGTTTGGGACATTATTATATTAAATTACACACTATTCGGTATGGTAATAAGAGGTTTTCTTCCTCTCAATAACACCTTTAGTTATTTGTCAATTACAATTACTAGAGTTCGGTGAGAAAAGTTGAAAACTTCAGGGGGTTTTACGAGTCAAAAAGTTCAAGAAGTTATGTACAAAACTCCCCCAAACTTCAGAACGGTTTCCTAAAATTAACCCTTAAAAGGTGAAATATTACAAGGAAAAATAAGGAATGACAAACAGAACTAGAGGTTTTAGTTCCTCTTTCTTAGATTGAATTGAATTGCATCATTTACTTCTTATTCTATTTTAATTAAAAAATTTACGGAAACACTAAATAAAACATGTATATGTGCCCAGAGTAAATTAAAAAAAAA
>NW_017975578.1:0-1957 GCF_001876935.1 Asparagus officinalis
CTGAAACCTTAACCCCCGCGAAGGAGGGTGTCGGTTCTTCCTTCATGACCCGCGAAGAGGTCAATCAGGAAATACGGAAAATATAAATTCTCACCCCCGAAGAAAGAGGCCGCAGGGAAAGATGTCGCGGGAACCTCTTCCTCGCTGTGCTGCGAATGAGAACGACTCCTTCGAGGTCGAGGTCGGCGTGGAGACATTGAAAATCTGCAACGAAAAGCAGCAAGTCAGGTACAATCTAAAATATGAATACGCGAAATTTAAAAGGGAAATTAAGAACTTTAATTAAAATCCTATGTATAAATAGGATTTCATAATTGAAGTCTAGTTAAACCTACAAATTTCGTGCATGCGAAACAATGATTGTCATGTTTCGCGGTGAATTTTGGTGAAATACCCAAAATACCCTTCGTGTTCAAGGCTAAATTCGGGTCAAGGACACGCTCGTGTTGGGTCATGGTCATCATACCTGATCATATAGCACCCCCCGATACCCTACAATTTTGGTTAATTTTACAAATGAGCCCTTTTGTAGAATTGAGCCAATTTTGCATATAGACCCTTTCACAAATTTCAATTTAACGTCCACATACCCTTATCAAAACTTTGGTTATCGGGTTGTGGTCTAAACTTTGGAATTTCAGCCCTAAATTTCAGCCCTTTTGCAAATAAACCCCTCTACACTTTGTAGGTCGCTTTTTGCAAATAAACCCCTCAAACAACATTGGTTTTCTCGCATAAAGCACCCCTCAAATTTTCGACCAAATGGACATGCAATCCAAAACCTAATTTCAGTCCCATTTTACATAAAGACCCCTACAAATTTCAGTCCACTTTTACATAAAAGCCCCCCAAAATTCGGCCCTATTGTAACTTTGCATAAAACCCCCCAAATTCTTGTGCATACACAACCCATCATCAAAGAGCCTATCCTCTAACTCATGAGAACATAAAGCTATGATCCTTCTTGAAAAAGAGGAGAGTTTTGAAGGGGAACTTACCAAATCAAGAGGCTCTTCTTGAGCTTGAAGATGATGAAACCCTAGCTTGGAGGAGAGGGTATTTTCGGCCAAGGAGAGAACACCAAAAATCCGAAACTTCTTTATGGAGTTTATGGGTTTTGAGTTCTTGAAAGAAAGGAAACAATGGTGTATGAAGGATAAGAAGGAGAAGGAGTTTGAGAGGGATTTCCTCTTTTGAAAATTTGAAAAGAAGGAGGAAAACAAAAGAGGCAATAAAGCCAAAACAAGGGAGAAAGCTAAAAAAGGGAAACAAACAAAAAAAAGGAAAGATGGGGGGGTGTGTCTCGGCCCTAGAACCGAGACACCCAAGGGTGTCTCGGCCAGGGTTGAGACACCCACGGGTGTCTCGGGTCTCGTTTTATCCCCGTACGCCTATGTTAGGCCCGAATTCGCCCGTTTTCATCGATTATTGGATGTATTGATGAAAATCGACACCAATCAACATTCGATGCGCGAAACCCTAGGGTCAACGCTGATCAACGCGTAACCCTAGGTCAACGTCAGTCAACGCGTTACAACCAGAGTCAACGTTTGACGATTCGAAACCCTAGGGTCAACGCCGGTCAACGCGTAACCCTAGGTCAACGCCAGTCAACGCGTTGCGATCAGAGTCAACGTTTGACGATTCAAAACCCTAGGGTCAACGCCGGTCAACGCGTAACCCTAGGTCAACGCCAGTCAAACGCGTTGTGATAAAAAGTCAACACACGATGATCTGAAACCCTAAGTCAACACAATGTGACCGAGGTAGTTCAAAGTCAACTCAATGACACGAGCCAAACTCAATTCATCAGCTGCAGACTCGAGACTTCGACGACGGCCAAGCGATAAACGCAGCGCCAGAAGAACTTCGGCTATTCGTCAAAGCTTCGAATAGACCGAAAATTGAAGGAGCCAAGAGTTGAAGCTAACTACAGGTCCTTACGCCGACTGAAGGC
>NW_017975579.1:0-1956 GCF_001876935.1 Asparagus officinalis
AAAAAAAAGAAAAGTGGCTTGTCCTTAGTGGAATGTAACTATGATCCTAAATGTATTGATACAGCTCCATGCATCTTGATTATTGTTCAAGAAATATATTTTGCTCAAGGGTCACAACAAGCATAAGTATGAATGACCTTAGTGGCTTGTCTTTTTTAAGAAATTATTCAATATGCCTTTTTTGAAGGGAAAATTATTCGGTATTCATTTTAGTAAAACTATGCTACTTTCAATAACTAAAAGAGGGTAAAACTTCAGCATATTCTAATCATATATGTTTGATGATAAAAAGAAACAAAACAATATTATAAATTATCTGTTGTTATCTGGAAAGAAACAAAATAACCATTATGAACCTATGAAACCAAAAAGCTTCTTCAACGATTTCTTTCTTTACGCACTTTCCATCTAAGAGTAGATGTCCTCATTGTAGGGTGCATTTGGGAACCATGGTATGTCCTTCATTGCTATGGTGCTTTTATCAAAATAAAAATACCATGTGTTTGGGAACCATGTTGTTTTTATGATAAAAAAATATCCAAAAACAACAAACACCACATTTATTTTAAAACACCTTTTAGGTGTTTGGAAAATAGAATATAGTATATTAGTTAATATAAAATATATTATAACATATATGTTATATTTCATATATGATATTATTACAATATAATATATGTGTATGGAAATGGTCGAACTAGTATTGATCAAGAAACTCAAATTTGTGTTTTCAAAACACTTTGGAAGAAAACAAAAGGACATGGTGTTTCTTTAGAAAAACACCACAAAAAATTCACAATGGTATCCAAAAACACTCGACGTGGTATTACAGATCTTGGTCTCACATACTTACAGTCCAAGATGGATAATCATCCACAAGATTTTCGTAGAATTTACCGCATGTACCCAGATTGCTTCATGAAGTTATGCAATATCTTGAGAGAGCGGGGTCATATACAAGACACATACCACATTAGTGTTGAGGAGATGATTGCTATTTTTCTTCTCACGGTTAGTCAGAATCAACGATACTCTGTTGCAACTGATCGATTTGATCGTTCAAAATGGACCATCAGTGTATGTTTCAATAAAGCATTACAGGCCTTGGTAACTTTAGCATCATGCTTGATGGCATCACCCCCTACTGATCCACCTGATAAGGTTAAATCAGAATCTCGCTTTTGGCCTTATTTCAAGGTAATTCTTATTGCTTTAGATTTTACACACACACAGACACACATGCGTGCGCGCCACACACACATCACTTGAGATCGTCTGACACATTGATTATTCAGGACTGTATCGGTGCAATAGATGGGACTCATATACCGTGCATGGTGTATAACATAGATCAGACGCCCTATCGAAATAGACATGGTTTTCTCTCTCAGAACGTCTTGGCAGCTTGCACATTTGATCTCAAATTCATTTATGTCTTAGCTGGGTGGGAGGGTTCTGCTAATGATGCAAGAGTCTTGAAGGATGCAATGAGTAGACCTTATGGACTTCCACTTCCACAGAGTAATAATCTTTTTTATATGCGGATGATGACTCTGATGAAGAAGATGAGTTACAGACTTAACAGACTCAACGAGCAGCTGCAGGAGCTTGGAGAAATTCTATGGCAGAGGCCATGTGGGATGATGGAAGTCGAGTCACTCTAGGGATTTAGATTTTTATTTAGTTGTAAAATATTTTATTATTTGAGATGAATAGAAATATTTTATTACATTATATTTTATAGTTATTACTAGACTAATCAATTGCTTATCAATCTTATATTTATTTTAATATACAATTATTAACAATAATAATTTATACACACCATTACTCTACCAAATTATCCTACCAAATTATCACACTTCATAAAATTATCCACCATTATCTCACTAAATTATCCTATCAAATTATCCCACTTCAAGAATTATCCATCATTGTTCCACTAAATTATCCCAG
>NW_017975580.1:0-2294 GCF_001876935.1 Asparagus officinalis
ATCCGCGGCGGCGAACTAGGTTTCGGTGAGAGATCTCTTCCCCTATTCACAGGACTTAGCGTTTCTCGCCGTTTCCAGAAGGTTCGATCAGCGGTGGCAGGTTCGACGGATCCGAAGCCCGATCGCCGTGGCTCGGTGATCTCCGAGGTTCAGGAGACTGCCGCCGAGGGTAATTTCTTTTGATCCGAATAATATGGCACTGCGATTGATGATTTTTTTAATATATTTCTTTCTTGAAATTATGATATGCTTGTGTTCAGATGTTTGAAAGTCAAATCGTTTAAGTTTAATGTTGATTCTTGGAATGCGTTTGAAATATTGATCTTACTTGCTAATTTCAAGATCTTGGGGTTACTATATTGTTACGATTTAGCTTCTTTCTTTTTCAGATATAGTTGCTGGTTGGCGTTGACCTGCTATATTATTAGCTGCATTTCCCCCCTTTCATAAGAGGGAACTCCGTATTTGAAGAAGAATGTCAAATTTTAATCTATTTGAGAGCATGTTAGAATCACACAAGGGTTTAGTTTGTATCTTGTTATGAACTCTCGCATCAGGATGAGTATTTGAGCTAGAGGAATAGTTATTTGCTCTCATTGCAAACCAGAACACAACAAAAGTTTTCTATTGGAATCGAGAGAAAAGAGAAGGAAATGTGTAATAGGCTACTGACGTACTATACGAAAGCTTAAAAAGTTACAAAATAATGATGAAAACCTTTACAAGTTAGGCTAGCAACATGGAGGCAAATGTAGGCAAGATCTTAAAAGGAGAGACATATCTGAGAGGGGATGAGCTCTAGAGGAGAATATCTGAAGAGGAAATAAAGAGGTGATAAAAGAGTTTGTGTATTCCCTGCCCTGGGACAGAAGATATTTTCTCTTTTTATAGTAGGGTCAGAACATTTGGGAAAAAAACACGCAGTTAGTGCATTTGTCATTTCCAAGTTTCTTCATCCACTGTTGGGCTAGTTGGATATGATCCTAGAGTACTTGTAGTGTAATGTCCTAGAATTGAGAGTTTCCTCATGGTAGGAGGCTTGAAAGTATAAGGGGTGCAAAATTGTAATGTGAGAGTGCTGTCATCTGGAAACACATATTTATGTATTTACATATGCATCTATATATCATATATGTAGTGTGGGTATAAGAAAATTTCCTAATTGCTATATTTTCTTGATCGTAGCTTTGGCATCATTTTTTTTGTTACTCACGTCATCAATTTGTTGAGTTTCTGGCAATAACTTCTTACTATGTTATCGTAAGCAGTTTCATATATATGCTGACATTGTTTAAAGTATTTCATATTTTACTTTGTGGACAGTGCACAGTTTTTCCCTCGGGTAAAGAAGAAGAAGATTTGAGAGGGCTGTTAGCGCGCATTTTAGAGTTGGTAAGTAAAACCTCTCTTTGTTCCTGAAAGTGTTATCTTTCATAACAACATTAAACTAATGGAGAATAAGAAGCCATAAATGCTTTGTGATTAAATTGATGAAATTCACTTATAATTTGGCTCCAGACAGCATTGGCGACTTACCGAAGCTGGTGGAAGACATTATTCAGACGTCAATAAAGACAGGACCTAGGGGTGCAATAAGATTAGCTCAAGGCGTACAAGCTGTTATTGGGGTCGGTGGGGAGTGGCTTAGTGACTTGTCAAAGGTATTGGTATATTGTTACTAATTGTTATAGACAGTTTTTAATTTTGGGAGTAGTTCAACTTTCCTTTCAGACTATTGAACCAAGAATTATTTATATGTTGTAGTTAGTATAATTATGCTCAGCTTCCTATGTCAGGTTCTGTAAAACTTAGTATAGTTTAACACTTTGTTGATGTACTTTGCACGATTGATATGTAAATTATATGGCTCATATAAGTTGGAAAGCTTATCTTTACGAACTAGAACCTGACATATAATGAGGTACTCTTACCACTTTACCATACTTATTCTGTAACATAGCAGAAAACTTAAAGGACCTAACCTTTCCACTAGTCTAATGAAGAATTACATTAGGCTTTGTGAAGTGTCTATGATTTAACAACATTTGTAAAATCACTAACTGAATAAATTTAAAAATGCCAAAGTTAAATGATAGAAAGTTGTATATCTGCTAAATCATGGTTTGACATATAATACCAGTTTGCCTAATTCATGGGATGAAATATATTTTATCACAAAAGTCAAGGTCCATTAAGTAGACAATACTACAGAACTCTAGAGTTGTATTAAGGCTTTTTAGGTGAGGGTGAGGGTGAGTGTGGGGGTGATGGTGAGGTTGAGGTTGAGGTTGAGG
>NW_017975581.1:0-646 GCF_001876935.1 Asparagus officinalis
GTTCCGATCTAAAACTAGTTTTTTTGGTTTTTCGTGGATTCTTTCGGGATTTGTTTGTTCCTGAACGTCCCAACTGATCTGATACTAAGGTTAATTAGTTACTAACTGAAGATAAGGAGGAATCCCTCGTTTTGATTCAAAACCCCTCAATTGGAGCCTATAAATACGAGCTCGGGTGCTCATTTCTCCGGATCTGGAAATCAAGAGGACGAAGTGCTGTCTGATTGAAGATAGGAGCATGAATTTTAAAGAGTTAGCAGATCTTGGCGGAGTTCCTCAACAAAGTGAGAGTTCGAGAGATCTGAGACTTGTTCTTCCTATTCCTCCAGATTTAAGCTTAGTCTTGAATCTCGAGAAGAGCCGTGATCTCGCTTGGTCGAGATTACCACTGCTGTGATTACTTCCTTCGTGAAGTGAAAGCATTGATTATCCATCTTCTGCTAACCGGATCTGATCCGTAGACGGTCTACGGATAAACCCCGACACCGGTGAAGAACCTACGCAAGCAATAGGAGTTAGAACTACTATTGTGTGTAGTTTGAGAGATAGTTGTAATCGTTGATTGAAAGTCTTATAAAAAGGCTAATTTCTTGAATTTGTTGTAACGTTTAAAGTTGTAATGGATTCTTCAACGAAATCAATTTTC
>NW_017975581.1:817-1955 GCF_001876935.1 Asparagus officinalis
CATCGACAAAAAGTCAAAAAGCGCCCGGAGCTGCCAGAATGCACGAACCACCATCTGGTGGCTCGGCCAAAATCGAGCCACCAAATGGTGGCTCGGCCAAAACCGAGCCACCAAAGGGTGGTTCGGGCAAAAGTCGAACTGGTTCGCTTCCTGCAGTCCCGTCTGAGTTTCCGACGGCCCCTATTACTGTCCCGGCAAATCAAGCACCTCTGGTAGAGCCCCACAGCAGTGTAGAATTATCTTGATTTAAGATGAAGATAACAGATCGTGTCGGTTCTTCACACGCGAACCGAGGCAAGGCTCCGGTCAAAGAGCGTTTGGGCCTGTGGAAAGAATTTCGAACGGTGTATCAGACTGGGGGTCATAATAATTTTCCTACGCAGTGGAAGAGATCGCATGATAGGAAAATCCCTGTAAATGGCCACATTGGATTGCGTGTCGAAATCCAGGAGCCTGTTGAAGGCCGACATTCACGAAAACATAGCCTCAGACATGTGACTCCTGAAGACGTTAACAAGGCGTTGGACTCCCAGAAGAAAACATACTCGTTGGATGAGGACGTTATACCTAGGGAATCGTGCCAACACACGATGGGTTGCTCCGGACATTAGACCAATGAGTTGTACTATCGGGCCCATTGTCCATGTTCCAAAATCATCAAGGTGGTGTTGTCAGAATGTTGCTATTCCAAAGCCGTCCCAGAGAGAGTTTCAGTGTTTGAAAGAATCTCCACCAGAACGTCCGAGTTCAAACCAAGGCGTTTTCGCAAGAAGAGAGCTGCCCTTCAAGATGATGAATTTCCTGAAGTGTCCGTCAACGTGACCGGTAAAGGGAAGTCGACATGACACTTTAGTCCTGATCATTTTTCAGCAGTATCCCAACGTATGACCCAATTGCGATCGGGAACCATTAGACAGAGGGATTATCAGAAAATGCAAAAGGGACTACCCTCAGATGATGAAATGTCAGATGCTTGCTCAGCAATGGCTTCCGATGATACAGCATCTAGCGTAGTGTAATCTTATGAGTCACTCATGATCAGCACGGAGCAGATGACTAAAATTCTTGAGGACACTTTAACCAAGCAGAAAGAGTTTTAAATTTAAAATGCAGATGGCTATGCAGCAGATGAGGGAAA